>NW_026606932.1:1357500-1591466 GCF_029890125.1 Rhinichthys klamathensis goyatoka
ATTTCTCTTTGTCTTGTCAGACTGCTTGTCTAATTAAATTATGACCTGTGTTAGGAAGGGTCATTTCTACTGCAGAGACGTGTTATGCACATAATCATACCTTTTACGGTGTGTTCATACATATATCTGGCTGAGTCAAGTCCAGGGCATTTTTACAATATCAAACACGACTGTTATAGGTAAACATTTACATTAAAAATACACCTAGGGTATTTATAATTCACTTTTAAGTTACGGACAAATTATAGTCATTACAATGTGACATGGGCAAATGGACACACATAAAAACACATCGAATATATCGGGTTAAATGTCTTTTAAAGAAAATAAGTTTCTTTCTCTTTGAACATCAAATTCCAAGTCAGTCATACAAGTGTCTCGTAACAGGAAACCACGCTCTGTCCTGAGCAGGCTTCACTTGTGGGGGATGCGTGCGTGTGTGTGTGTGTGTGTGTGGCTGTGTGTGTGTGTGTGTAAATTTACATTCCAGGCTTTTTGGGTCTTTAGCAGGATGTATTTAGTCC
The DNA here is from genome assembly GCF_029890125.1 of Rhinichthys klamathensis goyatoka. Classification (NCBI taxonomy): domain Eukaryota; kingdom Metazoa; phylum Chordata; class Actinopteri; order Cypriniformes; family Leuciscidae; genus Rhinichthys; species Rhinichthys klamathensis. The sequence continues at coordinate 1,358,025 of NW_026606932.1, forward strand.
TTTCAGATTCACCCTTTTAGCCCAGTCCTTACAACATAAAACAATAGATTGGTTTAAATTTAAAAATGACACTTTTTGTTTGGAAAGGCAATATGCGCAGGGGTGTGACCTGCTGTGATTCACACCTGAGAAGACAATGGGCCCGCATAATGAGCGCATAATGGGGCATACTAATGACCCTTTCATTCAGGTGTGTCACTGAGCCACAAGAATGCAATGACAATATATATATATATATATATGCCTATATAATACAACATTGGTTCACAGTTCCAATTATTTATTTATTTTTCAAATTGTGCTTGCAAATTGTATAATATCAAATGTAAAAAATTCTAGTAATTGTGCAGTTAATTATCATACTGTTTTTACAGAAAGTTTGGGAATGTATCCCAAATGTGTCACTAATAAAACACAATACAAATAATTTAAAGAGGAGGCTTATATTGAGCTTTTAAGATTTACCTAAGATTTATTTATATGTAGCCTATATATTTTTGCTATTTTAATAAAAAGGTTACAATTACAACAACAATTAAAATTTTAACTATATTTCAAATGTAATCTTTCTTTGTATTATATAGAGGGGTTTCACCAACGTCACGTTCTGGGCGGTAACCCGGATGCGCGGCCATTATGGAGGCACTCGGATGTAAACAACAGCATGTTCATGTACTACTGAACACATTGTTACACTAATAAACCACGGAAAAAACACGTGGTAGGTGCGAAATCATATAGAGAAGGACTTGGGAAGCAGGACAGAGCGAAACATTTTGACAAACTAAAGTTAATATGTTTTATGTGGTCACATTATGTGGTAGCTGCTAAAGATCCGAACGAGTTAGCTTCTCTAGCACGTAACATTACTGCAATTCTTCCATCTATTTATTATCCCGAAATAAGATACGTTCAGATTGTCAGTCCAAAAAAGCACATGAAATTCGTTTCAAGTTACATCCATATGTGGTTTGAAATCCTATTCAAATCACATATCAGGACATCAGCCACGAGGCTGAATCCAGCTTCTTATTCGCAGCTTCTTATTGACGCTATCCGTTCCACCTTAAATGACGCGAACTTCCGCGTTTGCTGGCTTCTTATTGACGCTCAACTTAGGGACCGTGCGGTTTTCTCTTTTTCGCGTTTTTAAAGGGATTGTGTTACTTTTGGGTCTATATTCCGAATAAAATTATAATAAAAAATGTTTAAAAGCAAATAACACTGATATATCAGCGAAAATGGACTGTACAAATATTAAAGCACATAAATATAATTAGGCTACATTATTCTTTAATTATTGTATGTCATCAGCTCAATTTAGGGACCGTGTGGTTTTTCACTTATTCACACTTATTAGAGACCCTGTTTGTATTGTTTATATTTTTCAGAAAAGAATAATAAAGTATTTTGAAAGGTAAATAAATAATAATAACACATAAATGTCTGTAAAAATATAATTAGGCCTACATTATTCTTTAATTATTGCAAATAACATCATTTGAATGTATTCAATACATGTTTTTTTTTATTTTTTATTATTATTATTACAAATTAGAATTTCACAAGGTAGCCTACTGAGATTATGCTCCAGCTTGGATCCAGCCTCTTATGAAGACTTCAGATGACCCAGCACATTTGAATAGATGAAACCTACCCTTGCAAGGACTCCAGAACATCAAACATGAATGATTATACAAAATGATCTATTTATAATTGCTTTAACATACACATTAATTTTGCTTAGATGCATATATGATATTTGTAAATACTATAATTTGTGGTATCTTATAACTGTACTTTCTGATATCATCTCATTAAATCCTATTGTGGTTTTGTAACATAGAAACCTGCATTTTCTGTAAAGCTGCCTTGAAATTATATGTATTGTGAAAAGGGTTATACAAATGACTGTATGAATTAAATTCAATTGCATTGACTTGAAAGTGCCATTGCATGGTTACTGTACATTAGAAAGATATGGACCCAATGAATCTGACAAAATACAGAAGAGTTATCACATTGTTGGCCTATTTGGTTTTACTGATGTTTTACCCTGTATCTGCTTGAATATAGCCTAATCATGCACAATTTCACGTTTTACTGTATAAAAAGCCATTGCATTGTTGGCTCAATTGGGGGCTCTACATCTTAGCTGTATTTGATGGAATTTTTTAATTTTGCACTTTAGACAGTGCACAATAAGCTGCCTAATGCATTTTCTGCCTGATTCGTGGCGCTGTTTCTCGGCCGCCTCAGAGGGTGCGTTAAATTTGACATTGTCCCATTAGACTAGAGCTCCTACTGTGACGAAATCCACATTTTGAGCAGTTTTTACTGTAGAATTTTATTTTAATGAATTTTTGAATTTTGCACTTTAGACAGTGCACAATAAGCTGCCTAATGCATTTTCTGCCCATTTCGTGGCGCTGTTTCTCGGCCGCCTCAGAGGGTGCGTTAAATTTGACAAAGTCCCATTAGACTAGAGCTCCTACTCTAACGAAATCCAAATTTTGAGCAGTTTTTACTGTAGAATTTTATTTTAATGAATTTTTGAATTTTGCTTTTTACAGTGCACAATAAGCCGCCTAATGCATTTTCTGCCCAATCTGCGGCGCTGTTTCTCGGCTGCCTCAGAGGGTGCGTTAAATTTGACATTGTCCCATTAGACTAGAGCTCCTACTCTGACAAAATCCACATTTTGAGCAGTTTTTACTGTAGATTTTTTTTTTAATGAATTTTTGAATTTTGCACTTTAGACAGTGCACAATAAGCTGCCTAATGCATTTTCTGCCCAATTCGTGGCGCTGTTTCTCGGCCGCCTCAGAGGGTGCGTTAAATTTGACAAAGTCCCATTAGACTAGAGCTCCTACTCTGACGAAATCCACATTTTGAGCAGTTTTTACTGTAGATTTTTTTTTTAATGAATTTTTGAATTTTGCACTTTAGACAGTGCACAATAAGCTGCCTAATGCGTTTTCTGCCCATTTCGTGGCGCTGTTTCTCGGCCGCCTCAGAGGGTGCGTTAAATTTGACATTGTCCCATTAGACTAGAGCTCCTACTCTGACAAAATCCACATTTTGAGCAGTTTTTACTGTAGAATATTTTTTTAATGAATTTTTGAATTTTGCACTTTAGACAGTGCACAATAAGCTGCCTAATGCATTTTCTGCCCAATTCGTGGCGCTGTTTCTCGGCCGCCTCAGAGGGTGCGTTGAATTTGACAAAGTCCCATTAGACTAGAGCTCCTACTCTGACGAAATCCACATTTTGAGCAGTTTTTACTGTAGATTTTTTTTTTAATGAATTTTTTAATTTTGCACTTTAGACAGTGCACAATAAGCTGCCTAATGCATTTTCTGCCCAATTCGTGGCGCTGTTTCTCGGCCGCCTCAGAGGGTGCGTTAAATTTGACAAAGTCCCATTAGACTACAGCTCCTACTCTGACGAAATCCACATTTTGAGCAGTTTTTACTGTAGATTTTTTTTTTAATGAATTTTTTAATTTTGCACTTTAGACAGTGCACAATAAGCTGCCTAATGCATTTTCTGCCCAATTCGTGGCGCTGTTTCTCGGCCGCCTCAGAGGGTGCGTTAAATTTGACAAAGTCCCATTAGACTACAGCTCCTACTCTGACGAAATCCACATTTTGAGCAGTTTTTACTGTAGATTTTTTTTTTAATGAATTTTTTAATTTTGCACTTTAGACAGTGCACAATAAGCTGCCTAATGCATTTTCTGCCCAATTCGTGGCGCTGTTTCTCGGCCGCCTCAGAGGGTGCGTTAAATTTGACAAAGTCCCATTAGACTACAGCTCCTACTCTGACGAAATCCACATTTTGAGCAGTTTTTACTGTAAATGTTTTTTTTTAATGAATTTTTTTAATTTTGCACTTTAGACAGTGCACAATAAGCTGCCTAATGCATTTTCTGCCCATTTCGTGGCGCTGTTTCTCGGCCGCCTCAGAGGGTGCGTTAAATTTGACAAAGTCCCATTAGACTAGAGCTCCTACTCTGACGAAATCCACATTTTGAGCAGTTTTTACTGTAGATTTTTTTTTTAATGAATTTTTTAATTTTGCTTTTTACAGTGCACAATAAGCTGCCTAATGCGTTTTCTGCCCATTTCGTGGCGCTGTTTCTCGGCCGCCTCAGAGGGTGCGTTAAATTTGACAAAGTCCCATTAGACTAGAGCTCCTACTCTAACGAAATCCAAATTTTGAGCAGTTTTTACTGTAGAATTTTATTTTTATGAAGTTTTGAATTTTCCACTTTAGACAGAGCAAAATAAGCTGCCTAATGCATTTTCTGCCCATTTCGTGGCGCTGTTTCTCGGCCGCCTCAGAGGGTGAGTTAAATTTGACAAAGTCCCAATAGAGTAGAGCTACTACTCTAACGAAATCCAAATTTTGAAAAGTTTTTACTGTAGAATTTTATTTTAATGAATTTTTGAATTTTGCTTTTTACAGTGCACAATAAGCCGCCTAATGCATTTTCTGCCCAATCTGCGGCGCTGTTTCTCGGCTGCCTCAGAGGGTGCGTTAAATTTGATATTGTCCTATTAGACTAGAGCTCCTACTCTGACGAAATCCACATTTTGAGCAGTTTTTACTGTCGAAATTTTTTTTAATGAATTTTTTAATTTTGCACTTAAGACAGTGCACAATAAGCTGCCTAATGCATTTTCTGCCCAATTCGTGGCGCTGTTTCTCGGCCGCCTCAGAGGGTGCGTTAAATTTGACAAAGTCCCATTAGAGTAGAGCTACTACTCTAACGAAATCCAAATTTTGAGCAGTTTTTACTGTAGAATTTTTATTTTAATTAATTTTTGAATTTTGCTTTTTACAGTGCACAATAAGCCGCCTAATGTATTTTCTGCCCAATCTGCGGCGCTGTTTCTCGGCTGCCTCAGAGGGTGCGTTAAATTTGATATTGTCCTGTTAGACTAGAGCTCCTACTCTGACGAAATCCACATTTTGAGCAGTTTTTACTGTCGAATTTTTTTTTAATGAATTTTTTAATTTTGCTCTTAAGACAGTGCACAATAAGCTGCCTAATGCATTTTCTGCCCAATCTGCTGCACTGTTTCTCGGCTGCCTCAGAGGGTGCGTTAAATTTGACATTATGCCATTATAGTAGTGCTGTTCCTCTAATGGAATCCAGATGTTGAGTAGTTTTTACTGTAGAATATTATTTTTATGAATCTTTGAACTTGGCACTTTACACAATGCACAATGAGCTGCCTAATACATTTTCTGCCCAATTCGCGGCGCTGTTTCTCGCCTGCCTCAGAGGGTGCGTTAAATTGGACATTATCCCATTATAGTAGAGCTACTACTCTAACGAAAAACAAATTTTAAGCAGTTTTTACTGTAGAATTCTTTTTTGTATGAATTTTTTACCTTGACATGTTAAACATAGCTTGACTAGATACCTGTTAAAGACAGAGAATAATCATGCTTTATGGTGTGTTCACACCGAACGCGAATTTAATTATTTGGGCGAGTAGATTACATACAAAGTCAATGCAAAGACGCGAATAGACGCATCATTCGCGCCGGGCGTTGCGAATGACGCGAATTGGGCGACGCGTTTGCCGCGAATGTCCTCCGCGCAAGTTGAAAATTTTGAACTCGAGCGAATGTTCAAGCGTCTAACTAAACGCGATAGACGCGTATTTGACGCTCTATTCGCGTTCGGTGTGAACACACCATTACACAGGTTGCAGTGAGAATACACAATCAATTATTGCTACAGGTGCAGCTTAAATAGAACATCACATGGCATGGACACATGACAAACACACTTGAGAGGAATCCACAATAATTGGGAGCACACTCATTAACCAATCAATCAATTAACATGACACATTACACAATGCACAAATACGCCTTTCTGCAGTGTGTTATGAGTTCAAAGCTTCACAAAACAATAATTCCACAGTAAAAACTGCTCCAGATTTGGAATTCATTAAGAACAGCTGTCCTATAACGGGACAATGTCCACTTTAACGCACCCTCTGAGGCGGCCAAGAAACAGCGCCACCAATTGGGCCTAAGGCAATACGCTCTGTGCATTGTGAAAAGTCAAGTCCAAAGCTTCATAAAACAATAATTCCACAGTAAAAAAAATCTAAAGTAAAACCTGTTTAAAATGTGGATTTCGTTAGAGGAGTAGCTCTACTATAATAGGATAATGTCAAATTTAACGCACCCTCTGATGCGGCCGAGAAACAGCGCCGTGAAATGGGCAGAAAATGTATTAGGCGGCTCATTGTGCATTGTGTAAAGTGCCAAGTTCAAAGACTTATAAAAATAATATTCTACAGTAAAAACTGCTCAAAATTTGGATTTCGTTAAAGGAGTAGCTCTGTTATAATGGGACGATGTCCAATTTAATGCACCCTCTGAGGCGGCCGTGAAACAGCGCCCCGAACTGGGCAGAAAATGTATTTGGCGGCTCTTTGTGCACTGTAAAATGCAAAATTAAAAGATTCATAGAAAAAAAATTCTACAGTAAAAACTGCTCAAACTGTGGATTTCATCAGAGGAACAGCTGTCCTATAATAGGATAATGTCCAATTTAACGCAACCTCTGAGGCGGCCGAGAAACAGCGCCGCGAAATGGGCAGAAAATGTGTTAGGCGGCTTATTGTGCACTGAAAAATGCTAAATTAAAGAAATCATTTAAAAAAATGTATACAGTAGAAACTGCTCAAAATTTGGATTTCGTTACAGGAACAGCTGTCCTATTATGGGACAATGTCCAATTTAACGCACCCTCTGAGGCGGCCGAGAAACAGCGCCGCAAGATGGGCAGAAAATGTATTAGGTGGCTCATTGTGCATTGTGTAAAGTGCCAAGTTCAAAGACTCATAAAAATAATATTCTACAGTAAAAACTGTTCAAAATTTGGATTTCGTTAGAGGAGTAGCTCTATTATAATGGGACAATGTCAAATTTAACGCACCCTCTGAGGCGGCCGAGAAATAGCACCGCAGAATGGGCAGAAATGCATTAGGCGGCTTATTGTGCACTGTAAAAAGCTAAATTAAAAAATTCATTAAAAAAAAATATACAGTAAAAACTGCTCAAATTGTGGATTTCGTTAGAGTAGGAGCTCTAGTCTAATGGGACAATGTCAAATTTAACGCACCCTCTGAGGCAGCCGAGAAACAGCGCCGCAGATTGGGCAGAAAATGCATTAGGCGGCTTATTGTGCACTGTAAAAAGCAAAATTCAAAAATTCATTAAAAAAAAAATCTACAGTAAAAACTGCTCAAAATTTGGATTTCGTCAGAGTAGTAGCTCTACTCTAATGGGACTTTGTCAAATTTAACGCACCCTCTGAGGCGGCCGAGAAACAGCGCCACGAAATGGGCAGAAAATGCATTAGGCAGCTTATTGTGCACTGTCTAAAGTGCAAAATTCAGAAATTCATTAAAAAAAATATTCTACAGTAAAAACTGCTCAAAATGTGGATTTTGTCAGAGTAGGAGCTCTCGTCTAATGGGACAATGTCAAATTTAACGCACCCTCTGAGGCGGCCGAGAAACAGCGCCACGAAATGGGCAGAAAACGCATTAGGCAGCTTATTGTGCACTGTAAAAAGCCAAATTCAAAAATTCATTAAAAAAAAAATCTACAGTAAAAACTGCTCAAAATTTGGATTTCGTCAGAGTAGGAGCTCTAGTCTAATGGGACAATGTCAAATTTAACGCACCCTCTGAGGCAGCCGAGAAACAGCGCCGCAGATTGGGCAGAAAATGCATTAGGCGGCTTATTGTGCACTGTACAAAGCAAAATTCAAAAATTCATTAAAAAAAAAATCTACAGTAAAAACTGCTCAAAATTTGGATTTCGTCAGAGTAGGAGCTCTAGTCTAATGGGACAATGTCAAATTTAACGCACCCTCTGAGGCGGCCGAGAAACAGCGCCACGAAATGGGCAGAAAACGCATTAGGCAGCTTATTGTGCACTGTAAAAAGCAAAATTCAAAAATTCATTAAAAAAAAAATCTACAGTAAAAACTGCTCAAAATGTGGATTTCGTCAGAGTAGGAGCTCTAGTCTAATGGGACAATGTCAAATTTAACGCACCCTCTGAGGCAGCCGAGAAACAGCGCCGCAGATTGGGCAGAAAATGCATTAGGCGGCTTATTGTGCACTGTAAAAAGCAAAATTCAAAAATTCATTAAAAAACAAATCTACAGTAAAAACTGCTCAAAATTTGGATTTCGTTAGAGTAGGAGCTCTAGTCTAATGGGACTTTGTCAAATTTAACGCACCCTCTGAGGCGGCCGAGAAACAGCGCCACGGAATGGGCAGAAAATGCATTAGGCGGCTTATTGTGCACTGTCTAAATTGCAAAATTCAAAAATTCATAAAAAAAAAAATCTACAGTAAAAACTGCTCAAAATTTGGATTTCGTCAGAGTAGGAGCTCTAGTCTAATGGGACAATGTCAAATTTAACGCACCCTCTGAGGCGGCCGAGAAACAGCGCCACGAAATGGGCAGAAAACGCATTAGGCAGCTTATTGTGCACTGTCTAAATTGCAAAATTCAAAAATTCATAAAAAAAAAAATCTACAGTAAAAACTGCTCAAAATGTGGATTTCGTCAGAGTAGGAGCTCTAGTCTAATGGGACAATGTCAAATTTAACGCACCCTCTGAGGCGGCCGAGAAACAGCGCCACGAAATGGGCAGAAAACGCATTAGGCAGCTTATTGTGCACTGTAAAAAGCCAAATTCAAAAATTCATTAAAAAAAAAATCTACAGTAAAAACTGCTCAAAATTTGGATTTCGTCAGAGTAGGAGCTCTAGTCTAATGGGACAATGTCAAATTTAACGCACCCTCTGAGGCAGCCGAGAAACAGCGCCGCAGATTGGGCAGAAAATGCATTAGGCGGCTTATTGTGCACTGTAAAAAGCAAAATTCAAAAATTCATTAAAAAAAAAATCTACAGGTAAAAACTGCTCAAAATTTGGATTTCGTTAGAGTAGGAGCTCTAGTCTAATGGGACTTTGTCAAATTTAACGCACCCTCTGAGGCGGCCGAGAAACAGCGCCACGGAATGGGCAGAAAATGCATTAGGCAGCTTATTGTCCACTGTCTAAATTGCAAAATTCAAAAATTCATTAAAAAAAAAAATCTACAGTAAAAACTGCTCAAAATGTGGATTTCGTCAGAGTAGGAGCTCTAGTCTAATGGGACTTTGTCAAATTTAACGCACCCTCTGAGGCGGCCGAGAAACAGCGCCACGAAATGGGCAGAAAACGCATTAGGCAGCTTATTGTGCACTGTAAAAAGCAAAATTCAAAAATTCATAAAAAAAAAAATCTACAGTAAAAACTGCTCAAAATTTGGATTTCGTCAGAGTAGGAGCTCTAGTCTAATGGGACAATGTCAAATTTAACGCACCCTCTGAGGCGGCCGAGAAACAGCGCCACGAAATGGGCAGAAAATGCATTAGGCAGCTTATTGTGCAATGTCTAAAGTGCAAAATTAAAAAATTCATAAAAAAAAATCTACAGTAAAAACTGCTCAAAATGTGGATTTCGTCAGAGTAGGAGCTTTAGTCTAATGGGACTTTGTCAAATTTAACGCACCCTCTGAGGCGGCCGAGAAACAGCGCCACAAAATGGGCAGAAAATGCATTAGGCAGCTTATTGTGCACTGTCTAAAGTGCAAAATTCAGAAATTCATTAAAAAAAAAATTCTACAGTAAAAACTGCTCAAAATGTGGATTTCGTCAGAGTAGGAGCTTTAGTCTAATGGGACTTTGTCAAATTTAACGCACCCCCTGAGGCGGCCGAGAAACAGCGCCACAAAATGGGCAGAAAATGCATTAGGCAGCTTATTGTGCACTGTCTAAAGTGCAAAATTCAGAAATTCATTAAAAAAAAAATTCTACAGTAAAAACTGCTCAAAATGTGGATTTCGTCAGAGTAGGAGCTCTAGTCTAATGGGACTTTGTCAAATTTAACGCACCCTCTGAGGCGGCCGAGAAACAGCGCCACGAAATGGGCAGAAAATGCATTAGGCAGCTTATTGTGCACTGTCTAAAGTGCAAAATTAAAAAATTCTTTAAAAAAATATTCTACAGTAAAAACTGCTCAAAATGTGGATTTTGTCAGAGTAGGAGCTCTAGTCTAATGGGACAATGTCAAATTTAACGCACCCTCTGAGGCGGCCGAGAAACAGCGCCACGAAATGGGCAGAAAACGCATTAGGCAGCTTATTGTGCAATGTCTAAAGTGCAAAATTAAAAAATTCATAAAAAAAACACTCTACAGTAAAAACTGCTCAAAATTTGGATTTCGTCAGAGTAGGAGCACTAGTCTAATGGGACTTTGTCAAATTTAACGCACCCTCTGAGGCGGCCGAGAAACAGCGCCACGAAATGGGCAGAAAATGCATTAGGCAGCTTATTGTGCACTGTCTAAAGTGCAAAATTCAGAAATTCATAAAAAAAAAAATTCTACAGTAAAAACTGCTCAAAATGTGGATTTCGTCAGAGTAGGAGCTTTAGTCTAATGGGACTTTGTCAAATTTAACGCACCCCCTGAGGCGGCCGAGAAACAGCGCCACAAAATGGGCAGAAAATGCATTAGGCAGCTTATTGTGCACTGTCTAAAGTGCAAAATTCAGAAATTCATAAAAAAAAAAATTCTACAGTAAAAACTGCTCAAAATGTGGATTTCGTCAGAGTAGGAGCTCTAGTCTAATGGGACTTTGTCAAATTTAACGCACCCTCTGAGGCGGCCGAGAAACAGCGCCACGAAATGGGCAGAAAATGCATTAGGCAGCTTATTGTGCACTGTCTAAAGTGCAAAATTCAAAAATTCTTTAAAAAAATATTCTACAGTAAAAACTGCTCAAAATGTGGATTTTGTCAGAGTAGGAGCTCTAGTCTAATGGGACAATGTCAAATTTAACGCACCCTCTGAGGCGGCCGAGAAACAGCGCCACGAAATGGGCAGAAAACGCATTAGGCAGCTTATTGTGCACTGTAAAAAGCAAAATTCAAAAATTCTTTAAAAAAACACTCTACAGTAAAAACTGCTCAAAATTTGGATTTCGTCAGAGTAGGAGCACTAGTCTAATGGGACTTTGTCAAATTTAACGCACCCTCTGAGGCGGCCGAGAAACAGCGCCACAAAATGGGCAGAAAGTGCATTAGGCAGATTATTGTGCACTGTCTAAAGTGCAAAATTCAAAAATTCATTAAAAAAAAAATCTACAGTAAAAACTGCTCAAAATGTGGATTTCGTCAGAGTAGGAGCTCTAGTCTAATGGGACTTTGTCGAGGCGGCCGAGAAACAGCGCCACGAAATGGGCAGAAAACGCATTAGGCAGCTTATTGTGCACTGTAAAAAGCAAAATTCAAAAATTCATTAAAAAAACACTCTACAGTAAAAACTGCTCAAAATGTGGATTTTGTCAGAGTAGGAGCTCTAGTCTAATGGGACAATGTCAAATTTAACGCACCCTCTGAGGCGGCCGAGAAACAGCGCCACGAAATGGGCAGAAAACGCATTAGGCAGCTTATTGTGCACTGTAAAAAGCAAAATTCAAAAATTCATTAAAAAAAAAATCTACAGTAAAAACTGCTCAAAATTTGGATTTCGTCAGAGTAGGAGCTCTAGTCTAATGGGACAATGTCAAATTTAACGCACCCTCTGAGGCAGCCGAGAAACAGCGCCGCAGATTGGGCAGAAAATGCATTAGGCGCTTATTGTGCACTGTAAAAAGCAAAATTCAAAAATTCATTAAAAAACAAATCTACAGTAAAAACTGCTCAAAATTTGGATTTCGTTAGAGTAGGAGCTCTAGTCTAATGGGACTTTGTCAAATTTAACGCACCCTCTGAGGCGGCCGAGAAACAGCGCCACGAAATGGGCAGAAAGTGCATTAGGCAGCTTATTGTGCACTGTCTAAAGTGCAAAATTAAAAAATTCATTAAAAAAAAATCTACAGTAAAAACTGCTCAAAATGTGGATTTCGTCAGAGTAGGAGCTCTAGTCTATTGGGACTTTGTCAAATTTAACGCACCCTCTGAGGCGGCCGAGAAACAGCGCCACGAATTGGGCAGAAAATGCATTAGGCGGCTTATTGTGCACTGTCTAAAGTGCAAAATTAAAAAATTCCATCAAATACAGCTAAGATGTAGAGCCCCCAATTGAGCCAACAATGCAATGGCTTTTTATACAGTAAAACGTGAAATTGTGCATGATTATATTCAAGCAGATACAGGGTAAAACATCAGTAAAACCAAATAGGCCAACAATGTGATAACTCTTCTGTATTTTGTCAGATTGGGTCCATATCTTTCTAATGTACAGTAACCATGCAATGGCACTTTCAAGTCAATGCAATTGAATTTTTATTCATACAGTCATTTGTAACCCTTTTCACAATACATATTATTTCAAGGCAGCTTTACAGAAAATGCAGGTTTCTATGTTACAAAACCACAATAGGATTTAATGAGATGATATCAGAAAGTACAGTTATAAGATACCACAAATTATAGTATTTACAAATATCATATATGCATCTAAGCAAAATTAATGTGTATGTTAAAGCAATTATAAATAGATCATTTTGTACAATCATTCATGTTTGATGTTCTGGAGTCCTTGCAAGGGTAGGTTTCATCTATTCAAATGTGCTGGGTCATCTGAAGTCTTCATTAGAGGCTGGATCCAAGCTGGAGCATAATCTCAGTACCTTGTGAAATTCTAATTTGTAATAATAATAATAATAAAAAAAAAATGTATTGAATACATTCAAATGATGTTATTTGCAATAATTAAAGAATAATGTAGGCCTAATTATATTTTTACAAACATTTATGTGTTATTATTATTTATTTACCTTTCAAAATACTTTATTATTCTTTTCTGAAAAATATAAACAATACAAACAGGGTCTCTAATAAGTGTGAATAAGTGAAAAACCACACGGTCCCTAAATTGATCTGATGACATACAATAATTAAAGAATAATGTAGCCTAATTATATTTATGTGCTTTAATATTTGTACAGTCCATTTTCGCTGATATATCAGTGTTATTTGCTTTTAAACATTTTTTATTATCATTTTATTCGGAATATAGACCCAAAAGTAACACAATCCCTTTAAACACGCGAAAAAGAGAAAACCGCACGGTCCCTAAGTTGAGCGTCAATAAGAAGCCAGCAAACGCGGATGTTCGCGTCATTTAAGGTGGAACGGATAGCGTCAATAAGAAGCTGCGAATAAGAAGCTGGATTCAGCCTCGTACATCAGCCTCAGTCTGAACGCTCGGATTTCGCGTGGTATGTCTTAAAATGCAAACGTAATTTATAGGAAACATGCTGAAAGTCACTGCCGAAACAATGCTGTGTTGTTGCAAAGTGCCGGACGAGCAGAAAAATATTATTTCTGAAACCGGCGCAGACAAGCGTGGGAAAAAAGCAGTAGCTAACGTTATATACCAGCCTCCTACAGTTCTGCCGTAGTAGTCCAGCGCGGCGGCTACACATTTCCATGTTGTAACATTTAAAAAAGACAACATCTAACATTATATTGCAAATGCAACCCCTCCATCAACGCAAAGTCATTGCCATATTACCAAATAACATGCATGGACACACACGTCGGATCTGAACAGTTGCGATACACAGTGTGGACATCATTTTAGATCAGATTCCAATTTGATACAAAGATAATCGGATTTGGACTGACAGTGTGAATGTAGCCATAGTTAACATTAACTGCGTCGACATTTTAGCCATAGTCAACGCTTCATTTACATGTGTCTGATGCTGTACCTCTCTCAACCACAAACGCCTTCTTTCATCAGTTTTTTGCACTCTTCTCTTTAACTTTTGACAGTCTATAGCACTCGACATGTTTTTTCCCGATGTGACCGATTGGTACAGACAAAAACTCGACCATTTTTCAGCAGCAATAATCAGCCAAATTTGCGAGTCCATTCAGTTCAGTGGCATTATTCACGTTCTGTGCCTCCAAAATGGCCGACTTCCGGATTGATGACGCGTCGTGAAACCCCTCTATACTAAAGTATACATTTTATCACACATATTTCACAGTTGCGGATTAATTTTTTTGAATATAGCTTACAATCGAACAAACACTATAATAACATCTTAGCAAACAAGCTTATTTGATGTGGCAGTATTTTACAGTAAAAACGACATCTTGTCTTTCATATGTAACATATCGTTTTTATGATTAGGACATATAAATGTTAATTTGCAGTTTAATACGTTGCTTATACAAAAATATTTTATTTCAACATATTTCAGTCGATTTCTACTCATCTCAGTATTGGAATATAGTTAGGTAAAAGCTGTTCATTCATTCACACACAAAAACGCGATTCAAACAGTCTTTTTGTTTACAGACACTATTCCATATCGCGATTAGAACAAAGCACTTGAAAATAAAGAATGTAACTTACCTATTCCTCAGCTGGATCCGTTGCTCCTCCAAATGAAACTACCTGTAGCCTACTTCTGAGGTAATTTTTTCCAGGATTATTATTAAGATAGTACTATTATTCCTCACAGCGTCGTAAATATGAGTCTCTTTCGGTGGGTTTTCCAGCTGATGTGGGCGTGGATCGCCTCAGAGCATTTGTGTTTGAATAGAGCGCGCGCTCCGTGGGCGTGGTCAAATTAACTTTAATGAGCTGAGACGAGAACGACTATCATCTCTCTCTTTTCGTACAGATTACATAAAATGAGAGAATTTTTTTTTTATATAAATTACTTCATTTAAAAGAAGATAATTCAGGCTTCATGCCTGTGTGCCTGTATACCTGTTTGACTGAGTATTTGCAGAGTTACAGATGATTTTTCGGACGCGTTTCAGAATGGACTTCACTGACAGAGAGAACGCAGAACGCGCATCATGTTTATTTTTCTTTATTAGGCGAAAAGCGCAACACTTTGTTTTTATTATGAGGTTCCACAAAAAAAGTACAAACTTAACAGGATCGAATGATGTACAACACTTATATGTAAGATCAAAATTAACAGAGTAATTTGAGTCTCTTTGGCACTGATAAGGAAAAAAGTGAGCTGGTATCGCCGCCGAGACCGCCGACCCCAGAGAGTTAATGGGTCCAGTCTCAGAGACGCTACCCAGCGCTGAAATTCTCTCATGAATAGTCTGCCTAAGGGAATAACTATTAGGGCTGAGGCCATGAGTCCCAATAATCTGAGGCATGTGCGGAAAGAGACATTTTTCCCCCTCTGAAATTCGGTCAGGCATCGGGTGAATTTTACCACCCTGTCCCCTGACAGTTGGGCTCTGAAGGTCACCGAGTCCAGTGACAGCCCCAGATATGTTATGGACTGTGCGGGAATTAGAACACTCTTTTCGGTGTTTAGTTTTAAGCCCAGTTTCTGTATGTGTTCCAGAAGCATGGTTGTGTGACATCTCACTTCTTGTTCTGACTAAGCTGTCACCAGCCAGTCGTCTATGTAAGTAGCGAGACGGATGCCTTTTTCCCTGAGCGGGGTCAGGGCCGCTTTTGTACATTTTATAAATACTCTTGGACTCAGAGACATGCCAAATGGAAGAACCAGGTATTCGTATGTGACTCCGAGGAAAGCAAACCTCAGGAATTTCCTGTGGGGTGGGTATATCTTTATGTGAAAATATGCGTCTTTCAGGTCGATCGATGTAAACCAATCGCCTGGGTGCACCAGTTTTAGGAGTGTAGAATGAGTGAGCATTCTGAACTTGTACTTCCTTAAGTATTTGTTCAGTGCACGTATACCTAATATGGGACGAAGGGCACGAGTCCCTTTCTTTGGGACTAGAAAGTACCTCGAGTAAAACCCACTGTGGCTTTGCTCGGGTGGTACCACTCTTATCGCCCTTTTGTTCAGTAGTGAATAAATTTCGTCCTGAAGAACGTTTTAATTCTTCCCGCACATGAGAATGAATTATCCCTTTGAAGTGCGGGGGGGGGAAGTGGCAAACTGCTGTCTGTACCCAAATTGTATTGTCTTTAATACCCAGCGGGACTGTGTGCACTCTCGCCAGTTGTTTATTTGCAGCGTTCTGGTGCCATCGTGTGGCTGAGTCATGAATGAGTTCGTGGTCTGTACTGCGCATGCGTGGGCACTTAGCGCTTGGACAGAGTCTGAGTGGCTCATCACCTCTAAGGGATCGAAAGCTCCCCGAAGTGATGTTATAATGTGTTCTGTTAACATGTTTTGCAACATTTTTGGGGGCATTGTGTTTTGCAACATTCTCTGGGGGTACAGTGAAAACTTTATTGAATTTTGAACATGAAAAGTGCTTGTGACTAGTGGGTTGGTGCGCACCACTGCACCGTTTCTTTTCTTTTTCACCGCTCTGCTTCCCCTGGCCCAACCGGGCGCTGTTTTTCCCACAGAACATCTGTGAACAGTGGAACTCGTGATTTGACGAACGCTGAACATGTGAGGGTCGGGAGTTAGCGAACTGGGGGGCTGTTGACTCCCTTTCCCTGGGGAAGACTCTGTCAAACCGTCTTCTTCCTCCTCGCTCCCTGAAGATGGGGATGAGGATGAGGTTGAGGGGCTGACTGGACCGTCTGAGCTGCTGCAGGCGGATAGTTCTTCATTGGCCAGGCAGTTCTCTGTTCCTGTGCTCCGCTCTGACCCGCTGCATTCACGTTAGGTCTCTGCCGTTTCGGAATGCGAAAGTTGGGGGGTGGGAGGGCCATGGCCTGTGCGAAGGTCTGTCGGGGTGGCGGAGGTGGTGCAGTCTGCGTCTTTCTCGGCATACAGAGCTGCAAGGCCTCATCATCCCTCTTTTTCTCTTCGCATCTCTTTTGCATCTGTGTCAAAGCTGAGCCGAAAATGCCATCTGCAACTACCGGTGCGTCTTGGATGGCTTCTTTTTCCCTGTCAGAGAGATTAGCGAGATTAAGCCATCAAGCTCTCTCCTGGATAACCATTGTGGCCATGGCTTTCCCGGCGGCTTGAACCGCGCATCTCTGAAGACGCAGAGAGAGATCCGTTACAACACAGATCTCTTCCCAGTGTGTCTGACCTGGCATGGTAGTCACTTCGTCCTGCAGCTCCGCTTAGTATGCGGTCAGCAGAGAGATCGCATTCATAGCCCTTACAGAGAGCGCGACTGCTTTGTAAGCGCGTTCCGTCATGCTCGACTGGAAACGGTCAGCTTTAGATGGCAGCGTCGGATTTGCAGCTGCCGTGCGCTTCGGTTGCAAGTGCGCGGCAACTAATGGCTCCATGGGGGGCATTCGGAGAAGGCCCTCCTTTTCCATCCCCTCTACATCTAGAACGGAGCCACCCTGCACGGGCATCTTGCTTGTGAACGGCTTGTCCTTCCACGTAACCGCTACCTCCTCCAGGAGCTCCGGGAAAACAGGAAGGAGCTGTCGTGCTGCCCGTTTTGCACTCGGCAGTCTCTTACCCTCATAGCGAGACTTTGCAGTCTCTGCTACCACGGTCGGCCACGGAATATTAAGTTTTCCTGCAGCGCGTTTGCACACGTCCTGCAGATCAACACTGAGAAGCGGGGAGGATGGTGTCCTGTCCGCCTCTTCCGTGGATCCCGCCGCCGCGAGGAGTTGTGCCGGGTGCGCAGGCCGAGGGAGGAATGGAGAATCTTCGAAGTCTTCCTCTTCGTCAGAGAGAAGAAAGTCCGATTGCCCCTCTTCCTCAAATTTGACCGCATCCTCTTCCTCATCCGTGCTGAGCAGACTGGAAAGAGGCATGCAGCTAAGGAGCCATCAGAGCCTTTTGAACTGCTACTCTTCGCGCCAAATGTATAATCTGTTAATTTGAAGCATTTTACAGCATCTACCTCTAATGCTTTTTTTTAACGCATAACTGTTCAGCTCTACCTTTTCTTTTCTTCCCCTTTTCATCCATGGACAATTGTTTGTAATTATCTGCTCAGAGAAGTTCGATATAAAGGATCAATCTCTCTCTCTCTGTAAATTAAGCCTGGAACACATCAAGCCGACGGTCGGCCGTCTGACAGTTTTTGTGCGTCGGCCGACTACGTTTTCTCAGTGTGTTCAGCACCGTCGGGTCCTCGTCTGCTTTTTTTTGGCCGATTCGACATGTCGGTGAAAGAGGGAACTCTGATTGGCTGTTCAGCTTGAACGAGTCAGTGCACTGCACGAGAATAATAGCAAAACAGCAAGCAAAGAAGTCAAAATAGCACAGATAGAAGGCTGTTCTAATGTTACGTCATATTACCTGAGTGTTCCTTGGCGAATATTTAAATATTAACATGAGAGGAGTAGAATAAAGAAAGTGTTTTGCAGGATTGATATTCAGAGCGGTAAGCACGCACTGCTTTGTTTACGGAGTGTATCTGCAGCCGGCAGAGTCGGTTTCTCTTTTTGAATGACGAAAATATCTGCAGAAATAGACAGTTGTCTCATTTACACGCAGGCGCAGAACGCGCATTCTAGCTAACAGTCGGCTGTAGTTCTCTCGGTGTGTTCAAGTGCAGCTTTTTTCCCGCGACACCGGCGACGTGGCGATGCGAGGCGACAACACAGTCGGCTTTCATCTTCGCTAGTTCATCGGCCGGCGTTGGCTTGGTGTGTTTCCCTTCCAGGACGTGAAAGAGGGCGTGTTTCAAGATACGCAATGGAGTAGACCAAACTTAACAGGGAGGGAGGGCAATACACTCACATGCATGCACACGAAACACTCCTTGTCGGCCGCGCCCGCGCGATCCATTCACTCATCCATTTGCGTAGAAAAGAAATGTAATATTATGATTTCCGTAATTTTTTTATATATATTTTGTTTTATATGTGTACCGGGCCGGCCCACATTGGCCAGCGGCCCACCGGGAAAAGTCCCGGTGCTCCACATGGCCAGTCCGCCCCTGCTCCAGGATAGAGCTGCCGTGGTGGGCAGTTCTACAGGAATGAATACCTGCGGAGTGGCAGCTGGTGCAGGGCTGGGAGACATGAGGGGATCCTGGCCCGACAGGCTAGCTTGGCGTGCTAGCCTGCGACGAAGGCTCTTCGTGGTGAAGCGTGCGCAGTGTTCACACGTGTCGGGACTCTCGATCGCCAGTTGAGCATGTTTCAGCCCGAGACATGCAGAGCAGAACCTGGTGTGTGTCCTTGCATGAAATCTTGTTCCCGCATGAACAGAGTCGCACAGAATCTCCCTCACTAGCCTGGATAGTCTGCATTGCTGCAGCCATCATAGTATCGAACAGTCCTTGCAATCGGCTGGAATGCAAATCGAAGGAGCCAGACGAAAAACGGCGTGGTGGCCAGTAATTCGTCTAAGAGTTCGTAGAAAGTTTCAAAGGCTTCTAGGCTTCTGGTGTGAAGCGAGAAGAGGTTTTTGAATGTCGTAATGACGTTGTGCTGCTCCTCTTATACGGAGGGGTGGGGTAGCCACTCCCAGACACAGCGTCATGTCTGCCAGCCAATTGGGGCTGGCGTAATGTAATAGGGCTTCTGAGGAATACGCGGAAGGGGCGCATCCCACGTTTTATTCTCCCTCAACCCGCACACACAGAGTGAGTGCATTACCGCCCGCGCTCCCTTTTATGACGTCATCACCCAGTTACGGTAAAAAACATGCTACCTTTGAAGAAACCCCAATAAATGTTATTTTAACGCATTTTAAGACAGAAATTTTGAAATGTATACATATTAAGCACTTTAATTTACACATTAATTGGTTATGGTGGTTAACCTGCAATTTACACTTTAACAACACTCTGAGTAACATGGATAGTAAATGGCTTAAATGTCTCTGGAAGTCCTTTCAAAACCATTGCTGTCAAAAGTTCGTCACTCAGATTCTCATCTGCATTTCTCAAAGCAGTGATTGTAGTCTCAGCTCTGATGACGTACTCCGTAACACTCTCACTCGGCAATTTCTACAGTGAAGTTAGCTCTGTATACAAGCTTATTACCCGGGGCTTCCCTTTGCCAGCATAATATCCACGTAAAATCTCCAGCGCCGCACGTCCATCATCTGCTGCTTCTCTCATGACCAGCGACAGGCTTTTGTCATCCAGGAACTGTATCAGCTCAGCATAGGCTTCGGCGTTTTTCATCTCGTCTTCCTCATCTTCGACAGAAGGTTCATTTAAAATAGTCTCTTTTAGTCCTTGCAAACAAAGGTGACCCAAAAATTTCGTCTCCCATAGCTCATAATTCTTCTCGTCACCGTCGAAGACAAGCTATGACCAGCGGCTCGTCGATACCGCTGCTTTTGTCTTTCTGCTCATATTTGTAGCCCCATGTCTTTTCACTCACAAACTTAAACTCGGGTACACGCGTTTTCGTTTCGACTTTTACCCAGCGACTTAACACCCGTATTCTGGGCCCATAACCTGTTAGCAGAGTAACTTAGGCAGACAACAGGGAATACTGTTTCACATCAACCAATCTCTTTCTGACTGGCGCACTTTATTTAAACAGACACATGTGCATTCATTCAGTCACTGATTAGGTCACATGACATACACTCTGCAATATGATTGCATGGTTCAAAAATAAAAAAATTAAAAATAAATCAAATATAAATGAGAGCACAATATTTATAAATCTCAACAAACAATGTAAAATATGTGGGTTTTTTGTACATTCAAGCATTAAAACCTATTCTAGTATCCCCCTAAAAACAAAATCAAGCCATTGTAAAAGGGCATAATAGGTCCTCTTAAATACCTTTGCAGGTGTTGTGAACTATTTTCTTCCAAAGTGTAGAAAAGTCAGAAGCGCAGACCAGGAGACGTTGAGGTATCTTTCAAGCAGAAGTTCTTTATTGCATCGCTGTAGCATCTCAATCTCGTCTGACTAAGGGCACTTTTACATTGCAATTTATACATTTAGGGGGAGGGATTTACATAGAAGTGGAGCAAACTCGTATACAGGTTTAGGAAACCTGTATTGAAACTGAGAGTGATAACTTATTCAAATACTGAGACTCAAGAACAGGAATGCCAGGACTCTCTCTTGCTGAGACAAAAGCTCACGAGAGTCCCCAAGAGTTTCAGTAATCTGTTTCATTTAACTTACAATAGAGAGAAACGGGTCTGGCGGCTGTATAGAGAGAAACAGAACAGGACAGGAATCTCATGCTCAACAGCTGAATGCTAAATTCAATCTACAGAACTTTCTCAGTTTATATATTATTGTACTGGAACCTAAATTAAACATTTAAAGTGTAAATTGCAGGTAAAAATGTTCATGAAGATAATGCAATGTGCTTACTAAACATAAAGATAAGAACCGCCCACCATTGTTTTTATATGTTTTTTATACCAAAATGCTGAATATAATATGAAAAGTTGGTGCGTTTTACAGTGCTTTTAAGCACGCCCCCTCCCTTCCACTAGGCTGGGCGTGACGTCATAACAGGTACTCCAAGCTACTCTGTCTATGGTCCAGGCCTGGAGTTACGTTATATTGGAGACCTAGCTAGCAAAAATGGTTAACTATTGTGTTTGTGCGGGATGTACGAATACATCAAAAACTGGGGAGAGGCTCCACAAGTTCCCCAAGGACAAACGGCTGATTCGTGCCTGTAAGTGTTAGCATAACTTACCCGAGGTAGAGCTTAGATCGGGCCCAAAAAAATCAAGCAAGACCCTACCCGAGCCCGCTGTGTCCGAGTCCGGTCCGGCCCTCTCTGACACATTAACTGTAATTATGAGCCCGGTTTAAACCCGACTATTTTTTAATACGTGGGTTGTTATAACTGACGTTCTCAACTACTTTCTATATTACTTTCTCCCGCCCGCAACATTTATGTTTTGTCCCGCTCCCACCCGCAAAAAGACCTTTTTTCTGTACCTCCAAATACTTTCAAGTTAGCCTACGTGTCGCCACCATACACATCGGAATACATGCTCCTGATCACTGTTATAACATAAAAGCAAGCGGGCTACTGCGTGCATAGTCTGGCATGACTGCGCGCAAAGTGCGCTCCCATAATAATTCCTAAAAAGGTGACATCAGTTCATCGCGATCTCACACATCTGTTATTATCAATGAATCTTTCATAATATATACACTATGTTTGTTATAATTAGAGGATTTGCCAGCATACAGAATTCAGCACTGAACAAAAAGTCCGTTTTGAGCATAGACTGTAAATAAAATAGGTTTTGAGCGGTGAGGGAAGTCTATCGTAAATGCTTCTGATTGGCCATTATTGCTTTTAAGAAATCAACACATGTCTGTGATTGGCTACATCGCTCAACGCTGCAGACATGTTAGAAATAGAAACTCTGCCTGTAAACCGTTTCTATTTTGTTTTAGTTGTTCTTATTGCTTTTCTGCAACAGATGAATAAAATGTATTCATTTTTATGTTTTATTCATAGATATTTCTAGTTTGCGGGAGTCCCGCGAATCGTTTTATTCTCCCTCAACCGGCACACACAGAGTGAGTGCATTACCGCCCGCGCTCCCTGTTATGACGTCATCACCCAGTTACGGTAAAAAACATGCTACCTTTGAAGAAACCCCAATAAATGTTATTTTAACGCATTTTAAGACAGAAATTTTTACATATATACACATTGACCACTTTAATTTACACATTAATTGGTTGTGGTGGTTAACCTGCAATTTACACTTTAAATAAATTTGTAATCTTAATAAATCTACTTGTAAGCATGCATTACTCCAAAAAACAACAACAATGATTCTGGTTAAAATAGTGTTTTTGTAGATGGCTTGAATATTGCAGAGATGTCATAATGTTGTATTGCTGTACTGTACTTCTCATGCTACTGTCTCCTTTGGATTAACTGAACTGATATCACAGTAAGCCTATCAACTTAACTTCACCAGTTTCAAGTTGTATTGGCTCTAAATGTGTGCTTCCACAGTTTTCTTTACTGGTATGATCCTCAACGGATGTTGCATACAGTGATTATAAAAGTAAGGGAATACTTTCTCAGTGAATGCGTGTTTAAACACATGTAAACCAATATTATGGCCTGAGTCTGTGAAAATGACTTTTCCCTTGTCCCAGTCGAGCTGCACCCTGATCCTCTGAATTCTCTGGCTCACCCGTAGAAGGGTCAGGATCTCTGGAGAATAGCCCTTCCCGTATTTACCATTGCAGAAGCCCACATACCACAAGCCCGTCTTGGAGGGGTTCTGTCTGAGTTTGTATGCGGACTCTGTGATCACCCCCACGGCCCAGGCAGTGCTGTCGCCCACCTCGATGTCCCAGCAGTGAGACCCTGAGTCAAAGCCCTCAGAACCAAGAATGCTTGTGTAGCCGTCAAATCTCTCCGGGTTTGCTGGAAGCTGTTGGAAGTGCTCATCAGTGTAAGTTATAGTAGTCAGATCATCCGACACGGTCAGATAAGGATGGGCGGTGTTGGGGTCAAGGGTTACTGGGGCTGGAGGGATAGAGATAAAGATGTTCACCCACTTTTAAGACACAATAATAGAACAGATGAGAAGATTTTTAATGCTTAGTACTTACTGTAACGAATGTTGGCTTGTAGTTTTTTTGACACTACATAGGTTATGTTACCCACATGTTTGGCAACATCGATGAGCATTCCTGAAGGTCTGGTTTGATCCCGCAGAGTACACTTTGTTCTGAAACAACATTTTGGAGTCAGTACTGATTGGGCTGAGAACCATAAAGGTTAAGAAAAGACATCTTCTTACCTTTCAATTGCAGTCTTGTAGTTCTAGGAATAAAGAAATGTAGATAGAAACAGAAAGATTCATTTACGTTATGTGATCAGAAAATGTACACTACCATTAGTTTGTGTGCGGTCAGATTTTTTCATTTTTAATCAAGATTTTTTGAAAGAAGGCTGCACTTATTTAATCAAAAATACAGCTACAGTTTTCAGTGTCACATGATCTTTCAGAAAACAATATATGTTGGTTTGCTGCTCAAGAAACATTTATTATTATTATCAATGTTGAAAACAGTTGCTGCTTAATATTTTTGAGGAAACCGTGATACATTTTCCTTTAGGATTATTTATTAGATGAATAGATAGTTCAAAAGAACAGAATTTATTGGAAATAGAAATATTTTGTAACATATATGTCTTTACTTTTTATCAATTTAATGCATCCTTGCAGAATAATAGCAGTAATTTCTTTCAAATTACTTTTTGTAATTTCAATTTCAATTTAATGTAATATAATGTGGAAAAAACCTTGTAGTTTTGATATAAAAGCATCATGGATCCAAGTGCTCCTTACCACTAGAAATGTGAAGTCATTCCTTCTCAGTTGATCCTCGATGGACTCAATAATATGTGAGAGAGATAACATCCCTGATGTAATCTCCTCGATCTTCTTTTTAATGATCTCACTCTTCTGCTTGTCTTCTCTCCTCAGTGCCGTCAGGCTGGCAGCTTCTTCATTTTCTAGAAACTGGTGAAGCTTTTCAAACGCCTCCTTAATTTGAGTCTCTGTGTGCTGGCTCTGCCTCTATAGGCACAAAATATCAGCACAATCAGGCTGATACAATATAAATCCATACAGTACTGTGTAAATGTTGGAATTTCCTCCCGATACTCACCTTAATGTACTCCGCTGTTTCATCCCAGGACTGTTTAAATCGTTCATAGACTCCAAGTTTCTCCAGAAAGGCCTTTAGTTTCTGCTGGAGCTCATACTAGAATTGAAATGAAATTGAAATTTGATTTCAGCTTTATATCAATTTCTGAAATACATTTGAATATATATATATATATATATATATATATATATATATATATATATATATATATATATATATATATATATATAGTTCCATTGTTGTGCTCATTTCAAATCAAGTCAAGTTGCCTTTATTTATATAGCGCTTTTTACAATACAGATTGTTTCAAAGCAGCTTTAGAGTGATAACAGGAAAATAATGCAACAAAGTTTGTTTTGGCTGTACATAGTCCAGCTTAAGTAAATTCAGTGATGGTTCATTTTTGTTGTAAAAAAAGTTATTAATTTAGTTAATTTATATATAGCCTATAGCCACTCTTGAGAAAACAGTGATGTCATCGTTTCAGCCTATAATGCTCAGATGTTTACTGTACGTGTCATTCTGTGTTAATCTGTTACATGATGATATTCCCAGCGTTGTTTACAATTGTTAAACAGGTTGTTTGTTAAAAACCCGCATATCCAAAAATGATCAGGTCTATCCAGCTTATATTTGACTTTATCAGCAAAGTTCCCACGAACCTTTGCTTTTGGTGTGTGAATGTGTGTCATATAAGGGCCATTACTATGCTAAGACCTGTTTGACAAGACAGCTTTCATTTTTCAACCGTTTCCAGTCCATTAAATCTGACACCGGCAATCAGTGCAATCTGACCACAAGCTGGACATTTTGACCAAGCATTTGACTATAGCAAAATAGCTCAAAAGAACATGATATAATCATGGACAGTAGTTCCACTTGATTGAGTAAAACCCAACAACTAACTAACTAGGTTCACTTAACTTGAATGAATGGTTTTCATTTAAATTGAATTATTCAAATAAATCCTATTTAACAGTTCTTGTTTAGTCCTGTGATATATATAACAACAAACGAAATATAACTTCTCTTTACACATGTGATGTTCAGTTATGGCAGTCAAGTGATACTGGTTTCATCCACAGCCATTGCACACTTATTAAAGCTAGGGTGACCAACAGTCCTGTTTTCCCAGGACATTTCTTGTTTTCACGTCCTGTCCTGGCTGTTTTTTATAAAGTGATGAAAATGTCCTGGTTTTCAAAAAACTGCTGGGAAAGATCAGCTCTACAGCAAAATATAGATGGGCAAAAAAGGAGGGTGAGGAAGAAAAACGGGATAAAGAGGAAGAAAACTAAAGATATAACTATATTTTGTTAGTTTGTTTTTGTAAGTTGGTGAGAGCTATTTTTGTTCAATTTGGAGGTATCTCTTTTAGTTATTTATTATTTATATATTTATTTTTCTAATACAGAAGAGACATTATTTATATCATTATTTCATTCATTATTTTTTAAACCTGTCATAATAAAACATGTTGAGTAACCTCTGAGAGATATCTGAATTTGTGTCTTGTAATATAACAATTTTCTATCCATACAGAGGAGGCATAGCCTACTTTAAATGTATTGAAATTAATAAGGCATCTTTGAGTAAACTTCGAGTATCATTTGAGTATCTGTTTGCCGGGCCGAGTGTCCTGGTTTTTGGTAATCAAAATATGGTCACCCTAATCATTATTTACAGGCCTCCAAAATACTCTCCAGCCTTTGCTGAGGACTTTACAGAACTGCTATCAACAATTTCCTCAGAGTTTGACTGTTTTGCCATTGCTGGAGATTTTAACATTCACATAGATAATGCAGAAAAAAATATGGCAAAAGAAATCAAAACTGTTTTAAAAACTTTTGATCTGACTCAGCATGTACATGGTCCCACACACAATCGTGGACACACTCTAGATTTACTTATCAGTAAGGGTTTAAACATCTCATCGATTGTTATTAAGGATGTAGCACTGTCTGATCATTTCTGTATTTTCTTTGATATATTGATCTCTCCTGCCATTGAAGCTAGACCTGTGTCTGTCAAGAAGAGATGCTTAAATGAGAACACTAGTGTGCTATTTATGAAGGCTATATCTTTAAAACCAAGCATATCTGCTGACTCTGTTGATTTTCTCCTTGATTCTTTTAACTCAAAAGTTAAAAGTGTAATTGATGTTATTGCTCCTGTGAAAGTCAGGAAGAATAGTGGTAGACAAAAAGCACCTTGAAGAAACTCAACAGCAGTGCAAAACATGAAGAGACAATGCAGAAAAGCAGAGCGCATGTGGCGGAAGACAAAACTTGTAGTCCATTATAACATCTACAAAGACAGCATCCATGCTTTTAATATGGAACTAGGCAAAGCTAGACAGACTTTCTTCTCGAATATTATAAACAGCAACTTAAACAACACACGCACTCTTTTTGCTACTGTAGAGAGACTGACAAACCCCCCAAGCCAGATTCCCAGTGAAATGCTCTCAGACAGCAAGTGCAGAGAGTTTGCTTCTTTCTTCTCTGAGAAAATCAATAATATCAGAAAAGTGATCAGCACATCCTTGAGTTGCACTGGGGTCAGACAGATCAGACCACAACTGGAGAAAGTATATTACTATTTCTGTTTTCGAAGAAATTGAAGGGAAAATTTTGGAAGAAACCGTACAGCACCTTAAAGTCCCTGTAAAGGCAATTTCAAAAAAAAATTCTAAACACATTATAAATGTTAGAACTGTATTGCTAAAACATATTACAAAGACTGTGAACTGTGAAGTACTGAATTGTGGAGTTAGACCGTTAAACAGTTTTTCACCATTGCTATTTTCCGGATTTTCTGGGCGGGGCTAAAACGGGGCTCGATGACGCACTGGAGCCCTTGAGCTCCTGGACACGCCCCTACTTGATGACGCACTGAGGCCACTGAGGCTGGCCGCTCCTAATAATATTATAGAGCACATTCACATCAGTTTGCCGCTCAATCGCGAGTTACTGTCAGTACTATTATTAGTAACACAGCCTACAGATTGCTAGCTACTAGCTATGCCTTCGTCACGGAAATGCGTACTACCTGGAAGCGATCACCGGATCACGTACAAAACAGATCGGTGTCCTTGTTTAAATTTCCGAAAAACGATTACATCAAGAAGAAGTGGATTAATTTTGTGAAGAGCCAACCTTGATGGAGAGCTGAGGATCACCGCCAAAACCCGCCTCTGTAAGTGATCATTTTACACGGGATAGTTTTATAAACTTTCGTCGGAGATAACTGTCTGGGATTCACTGATAATCCGCTGTTACTGGTGAATGGGGCCGAACCGACTCCCGCCTCAGCCTTCATCCTCCCGTCGCGCCGACAACTGGTGCCATCATCGGCAGTGCGTGCCCACCGTGCGAGCATCCATTCCGGCTGTAGAGTTGAGTGTGGCGAGTCGACGGCAGCTTTCCCGTGAGTGGGCGTGGTTTCAGCGCAGCCAGTGGACACGCCCCCAGCGTTTGAGAGCAGATATTACTGCTCATTTTTTCAAGATTTTGATAGCTTATTTTATGTACTTGCTGGCTTTTTTTATCATTCAAATTTGGCTGGGTGACTAAGAACACATTTTTCTGTGGTGTGACAAACTCAAAACACATACTTAATTTTGACTTTACAGGGACTTTAAAACATCAACCTGCACCCTTGACGCACTTCCCACATCTTTTTTCAAAAGTGTGTTAAACAGCTTAGAAGCAGATCTCCTAGAAGTGGTAAATGCCTCACTTCTCAGTTTTCCAAACTCCCTGAAAACTGCAGTTGTCAAGCCCCTCCTGAAAAAAAGCGCAATCTGGATAAGACCATCTTAAGCAACTATAGACCGATCTCAAATCTTCCTTTCATAGGCAAGATCATTGAAAAAGTTGTCTTCAATCAGGTGAACAAATTCTGAAGCTTGAATGGTATGGATACTTTGACAATTTTCAATCTGGTTTCCGTCTTTCCGATCGCATCATAGCACAGAGACAGCGCTCATAAAGATAATAAACGATATTCGCTTAAACTGCAGTCCGTAGCTGTTTTTGGGTTAAAATTATCCAAAATACATATTTGAGAAAATACATAACCAGTCAGTGTTCAAAACTATCTGCTTGCCGTAGCTCGATTCAAAGCGGTAAGCTTGTAATAATGTTTTTAATTCCAGTGGCAGGGCTCTCAAGTGTCACGCATTGAGTGTGACAGTCACTCATTTCGGTCTTTTGTCACGCTCTCCCGCCACACATTGTATTTCTCACGCTGAAAAACTATTTGTAATATATTTAATATGCCGCAGCGGCCAAAACTCTGGCCGCGCCGCTCTCACTGTGGAACCGGCATGAATCAAGCGCGTTTCCTCTGGTGTTGTTCGTCGAGCTACACAATAGCCAATCAGAAAATAGCACTATTGTATCTGGGTAAGATTTAACGCAACAACCAATGACAAAAATGTATCCAACCCCTTATAAGCGATTGTTAGATTTAATCAGCGCGATTTACTGCAATGTTAGAACCAGAACAAAAGTGGATGTTGCGTACTAGTTCAGATTACATTTTCCGGTGAAAATTATTATGTTGGTCATACTTCCAAAAAGAATAATCTGTGATTCTGAATGCCAGTATCCACACCATAGACTGCAAAAAATTATCCACACCGGTGCTGTGACTGACAGCCTCACCGTCTCCTCAAACAATGTGTTCATCCGCGCTGTGCTGTGTCGAGGGTGTTGAAGTACAACTCACGTAAAGTTGATAATTCTGCGAATGACTGCAATTGCAGATTTCGAACAGAGATGGCGACAAAGAGGAAAAACGCCGGACTGCAGCTTTAAATACTGATACAGGCAAATTATCAGTACTTGTACTACTCGACCTCAGTGCTGCATTTGACACTGTCGATCACAACATACTTCTTGACAGGCAAACTGGAAAACTGGGTGGGGCTTTCTGGGATAGTCCTAAAATGGTTCAGGTCATACTTAGAAGGGAGAGGTTATTATGTGAGTATAGGAGACCATAAGTCTGAGTGGACATCCATGACTTGCGGAGTCCCTCAAGGCTCAATTCTTGCGCCACTCCTGTTCAACCTGTATATGCTCCCAATGAGCCAAATGAGAAAGAACCAAATTGCTTACCACAGCTATGCAGACGACACACAGCTCTACTTAGCCCTATCGCCTTACGACTACAGCCCCATTGACTCCCTGTGCCAATGCATTGATGAAGTAAACAGTTGGATGTGCCAAAACTTTCTTCAGTTAAACAAAGACAAAACTGAAGTCATTGCGTTTGGAAACAAAGATGAAGTTGTCAAGGTGAATGCATACCTTGACGCTAGGGGTCTAACAACTAAAAATCAAGTCAGGAATCTTGGTGTGTCTCTAGAGTCAGACCTTAGGGTGTATTCACACCTGCCTTGTTTGGTTCGATTGAATCGAACTCTAGTTCGTTTCCCCCCTTGGTGCGGACCTTTTGGGCAGGTGTGAATACAGCAATCGAACTCGGGTGCGGACCAAACAACCGAACCGAGACCCAGCTGAAGAGGTGGTCTCGGTACGGTTCCAAACGAACTCTGGTACGGTTCGTTTATGGTGTGAACATGAACCGACCCAATTGCAAGAAAGCACTGCGCCTTTGAGTTAACAGGCTTCCGTAGTCGGAGATTTTGGCATAATAGTTTGTGTTGTTGTTCAAGTGCGAAAGAGAATTCCATTCCGGCGCGCTGTCTGGCCACACGATACTGTTGCACGTCTTTCTGCGCGTCGTGTGTGCATCATTGGAATGGAATGAATGAATGAGTGTGTGCATCAGGACATTCACATACAGAGCGTTCTCTTTAGTCTAATCACGCATAGATGCAAAAAAAGCTTTTGCAGTTCATATAATGTAACGATAGTTACAATACAAGGATGATGCTGTGTTAAACTGGACAAACTTAATCGCAAGCGTTAACATTGACAGCACTTGTTAGCAGTATATACAATAAGAATCTCATTATTTGAATGTGTGAACAGCCCCTCTCTATGAATGAAAACTTTATACCTTATCCGTCTTCTGCGCAGTTTCTTCATATTGCGTTTGCACAGAATAACACAAAATTAGTAAAATAACAAATATTGCAGTACGAAATATCTCCATGCTGAGCCTTTTTTGCACTTCCTGATTTCCCTACTTGAGAATCCTTGTCCAATGAATGGACGACCTTAGCACACGTGTGGTTTTGTTTACAAATTTTGGTTCACTTGCAAAAAGAGCAGTGTGAAAGCGAACCGTACCAAAAAAAAAAAAAAAAAAAATTTATTTGGTCCGGACCAAAGCAAGTGAACTATCGTACTTTCCTGGTGTGAATGCACCCTTAGTTTCAGTAGTCATGTCAAAGCAATAACTAAATCAGCATACTATCATCTGAAAAATATTGCAAGAATTAGATGCTTTGTTTCCAGTCAAGACTTAGAGAAACTTGTGCATGCTTTCATCACCAGCAGGGTTGGGGTTAGTGTTCGCAGGCCTTCCCAAAAAGACCATAAGACAGTTGCAGCTCACACAGAACGCTGCTGCCAGGATTCTGAGCAGAACCAGAAAATATGAACATATCACACCAGTCCTCATCTCTTTACACTGGCTCCCAGTTACATTTAGGATCGATTTTAAAGTATTTTTACTGGTATATAAATAATTTAATGGGCTAGGACCTCAATATATTGCAGATATGCACAGATCACTCAGATATGAACAGATCACTCAGATCATTAGGATCACATCAGCTAGAAATACCAAGGGTTCACTCTAAGCACAGAGAGTCTGCTTTTAGCTATTATGCCAGCCGCAGCTGGAACCAGCTTCCAGAGGAGATCAGATGTGCTCCTACAGTAGTTACATTCAAATCCAGACTCAAAACACATCTGTTTAGCTATGCATTTACTGAATGAGCACTGTGTGTGCCACTGTTCGTCCGACTGTTTTTACTGTACTTTATTTTTTATTCTAAACTGTTTTAATTATTCTTATTTGTTTTTGATTATTTTAATTTCTTCTATGTAAAGCACTTTGAATTACCACTGTGTATGAAATGTGCTATATAAATAAACTTGCCTTGCCTTGCCTAATTAAAGCCAATTGAATGATCGTTAGCAGGTCCTCAACCCAAACACAAGCTCAACACTTCACCACAATGGTAACCCCCAAAACCACTAACATAACAGAAACTTTTTTTCTAATCTTGCTTTATTTCAACATTTACACTCCCAATTCAGCCCCTTTGCAAAGCATGATGGGAAATGAACGTTTGATTGGGTTACTTGATTGAAACATGTTATTTCAAAATGAAAAAAAAATCAAGTCAAGTAAAAGAGTAACTTTAGGTTACTTACATAACCCCGGTTCTCTGATAACATGAGTGAGGTATCTCACTATGGGAAACGCCTCTAGGCGTGACAGATCCTGGAAGCACCAATCACATCACGTCTGTCAGTTGACAGACCAATCACGACAGTGATGCGGGAGTCCCACCTCCCTAATATAAACCACTGCCGGGTGGTCCCTACTTCATTCTCTGCATATCTCTTCTCCGTGCACTGCAAGGAGGGAAGTGTGGTGAGATACCTCACTCATGTTATCAGAGAACCGGGGTTACGTAAGTAACCTAAAGTTCTCTTTCAAACATTCGCTCGGTATCTCACTATGGGATATAGACAACTCCCGTATTGCAGATATGCTGTCCGAAGCAGGCCTGTCAACCAACTCAGTGATGTATGTAACATAAACACACCCCAACGTGTTTATTTATTTATTTATTTTTACACACTTAGGACGGAATTATCCAGTGATGGCTCAGTGACATCCAGTCTATAAAATCGGACAAATGTGTGAGGCGAAGCCCAACTTGCTGCTGCACATATGTCCTGAACTGAAACGCCCTTAAACAGTGCCCATGAGGTAGCCAAACCTCTGGTAGAATGAGCCCTCAGCCCGTCCGGAGGACAGAGACCCATGCCATTATAACCTAATATAATGGCTTCCACTACCCAGTGGGAAAGGCGCTGACGCGAAATAGGTTTCCCTTTATGAGAATCAGCCCATGAAACAAATAACTGATTACTCTTTCTTAGTGCTTTCGTTATCTCCACATAGTGACGCAAAGCACGGACAGGGCACAAGCAATGAAGCCGCGCATCCTCTGACGAGGAAAAAGGCTGCGGATGGAAAGCCAGTAAATCCACCTGTTTATAAGCAATAGCTGACTCGTTAACTTTAGGCACAAACGCTGGATTCGTTTTGAGAGTTACTCACGAGTAATCCATAGCGAAACGCATACAGGAGTTATGAACCAATAACGCGTGAAGTTCACTAACCCGCTTTGCGGTCGAAAGAGCCAATAATAAAGCAGCCTTTAGCGAAAGGAGCTTTAATTCAACACTCTCTATAGGCTCAAAAGGGGGCTGAGATAGTGCGTTAAGGACCACAGACAGATCCCACGGCGGAATCAATGGCTTTGAAACCTTGTTCAAACGCCGTGCACCTCTCATAAACCTGCATACAAGCGGGTGTTGACCTATAGTGTTTCCGTCAATCCCCACATGACACGCAGAAATTGCAGCAAGATAAACCTTAACAGTCGAAAAGGCTCTGCCCTTATCCAAAAGTTCCTGCAGAAAACATAACACATCCGTGACAGAACAGAGAAAAGGAACGATGTGTCTGTGTTCGCACCATCGCTCAAACACAGTCCATTTCCGATCATATGCAGAGCGCGTTGAAGCTGCTCGTGCGTTCTGAATTGTTTCAATCACCCTCGGAGGTAAACCCTTCACACTCAAGTTTAACCTCTCACGGGCCAGGCCCAAAGAGCCACTTTGTCTGGGGCTGGGTGAAAAATCTCCCCGCGCGCTTGTGAGAGAAGGTCCCTGCGAAACGGCAGAGGCCAAGGCTGGTCGCACAGGAGTTGAATTATCTCCGTCAGCCACAACTTCCCTGGCCAGTTTGGGGCAATCATTATGACTGAGTGACCGTACTCTCTTACCCTTTTTAGAGTTGGAAATATCAGACTCAGAGGAGGAAACGCGTACAGTAGTGGGTTTGGCCACGGGTGCGCTAGAGCATCCACACCCATAGACGGTGCGTCTCTCGCCAGAGAGAAGAATATAGGACACTGAGTGTTTTCGTGCGAGGCGAAGAGATCCACGGCAGTTTGGCCGAACCTCTCCCACAACTGGCTCACTACCTGAGGGTGGAGAGTCCATTCTCCATACAGAGGATTTCCCCTGGACAGGAGATCCGCCCCCACATTCATTATTCCCGGGACATGGGTCGCCCGTAGTGAATGAAAATTCTTCACGTCCCATACGATTAGTTTGCGTGCCAGGCTGTGAAGCAGATGGGAACGTGTGCCTCCCTGGCGATTTATGTAAGCCACCGCCGTTGTGTTGTCTGATCTGATCAGAATGTGGTGGTTCCTTAGGAACCGCACAAAATGTTTCAGTGCCAGAAACACTGTTAACAGTTCCAGGAAGTTTATGTGTGCGTCTTGTAGCGAGACGGGCCATTTCCCCTTTGCTATCCTGCCCTCGCACACTGCACCCCAACCTGTGAGCGACGCATCCGTTGTAACCACCTTTCTCAGAGAGATGAATGAATGAATGAATGAGGTATTTATATAGCGCTTTCATATGTACTACTGTACACCCAAAGCGCTTTACAATCATATCAGGGGTTCTCTCCTCAACCAGCACCAGTGTGCAGCATCCACTTGGATGATGCGACGGCAGCCACAATACAACGGCACCAGTGCTCACCACACACCAGCTATAGTTAGAGAGGAGAGAGAGTGATAGAGCAAATTCACTGGATGGGGATTATTAGGAGGCCATGAATGGCAGGAGCCAATGGGTGGAATGTGGCCAGGACACCGGGGTTACACCCCTACTCTTTACAAGAAGTGCCATGGGATTTTTAATGACCACAGAGAGTCAGGGCCTCGGTTTAACGTCTCATCCGAAGGACGGTGCTCTTTGACAGTATAGTGTCCCCGTCACTATACTGGGGCGTTAGGACCCACACAGACCACAGGGTGAGCGCCCCCTGCTGGCCTCACTAACACCTCTTCCAGCAGCAACCTGGTTTTCTCAGGAGGTCTCCCATCCAGGTACTAACCAGGCTCAGCCCTGCTTAGCTTCAGTGGGCAACCAGTCTTGGGCTACAGGGTGATATGGCTGCTGGCATAAGAGATTGCTCCCAGCGGAGTCCCTGACTCGAGAAAAAAACGATCTCCCCACTGCCGGAGAGCGCGCATGCAGAGTGACGTCACCGTCACTTTGCGGTTGAGGTGGCGTTTTGGACACAAGCCCTGCGCTGCCGTCCAGTGCTGAAACTCCCTCATTCGCAACAGTCCCAGTGGAATGACAGAAACTGTCGATGCCATCAGCCCCAGAAGACGTAAACACAGTCTGAATGAAACTCTGTTTCCTTTCTGAAAAAGGGAAAGACAGCCGCGAATTGACCTGATGCCCTCCTCGGACAGAAAAGCTTGATACAGGTCCGAGTTCAGTCTGAGACCCAGGCAAATTATCTCTTGTGTGGGCACTAAACAGCTTTTTGTCTCGTTTATCTTGAAGCCTAAGCTCTCCAAATGAGACACGAGCATTTCTGTCTCTCTCTCTGCCTGTTGCCATGACGGCGCGCACAGCAGCAGATTGTCCAAATATGCTGACACTCTCAGACCCATTTCTCTCAGCGGTGTGAGCGCTGCTTCCACACATTTGCTGAAAACTCTCGGAGCTAAAGCCAAACCGAACGGGACTGTCAAAAACTCGTAGGCTGTGCCCCGATAGGCAAACCTGAGAAATTTTCTGTGTGCCGGGTAGATGCTTATGTGAAAATATGCATCCTTCAGATCGACTGACGCAAGCCAGTCCTTGGGACGAATTATTTGAGACAACATCTTTAAGGTCAACATTTTGAAATTGTATTTTCTGAGGTGTTTGTTGAGGTTCCGTAAATCCAGAATGGGACGGAGACCCCCCCCCCCCCCCCCCCTCTCTTGAGAATGACAAAGTACCGGGAGTAAAAACCCTGACGGCTGTCCTCTGGCGGCACAACTCGAATAGCTCTTTTGCTCAATAAAGAGTTTATTTCTTCCTCTCCAATCTGAGCTGACTCCCCTTCTGCTGCTGACATTAACACACTGTTGAAAAGTGGAGGTTTTACAGCAAATTGCAGACGATAACCCCGGCTTATTGTGGATAAAACCCAGGGGTGTACTGCGCATGCGCGCCAGCTCTCTGCATGAGCAGCGAGCGGACCGCAGCAGCTCTCGTCCACTAGTGACGCGGCGGCGCCACCTAGCGGTGGAGCTGGGGACTGCAGCTCTGATCTGGACAATTTTGTTTTTGTGTGTGTTTTTCTTTTCAAACATTGCTGTGCCCTCGGCCCACTGCCTGGATGCACACGGAACTTGTTTATTATTTTCATAGAACACATTTCTTTTAGAAAACAGCCCTCTTTTGTAACCCCGTGGGTGGAGGGAGGGTAATTTCTCTGTGAGGCACTGGGGGAACTGTTGCAAACTTCACAACTGAACTGGTCATTGGATAACTTTTTCCTGTGAACAATTCCCGTGTCCGACGCCTTCTCTTGGTGGGAGGGGGAGAAAATGACCGCTCTCTTTGAGGGAGGATAACAACAGATACTCCGTGAATGCTGTTGCTCATCCCTTTGTCCTGAATACGAAATATCAGGTTGCTCGCCGTTTCTTCCCTCCCTGAGGGTTTACTGGTCGGTATCTGGCTGCAGCCGCTGCAAAGGAAGGTTTTCCCCTCGGCTGAGCTGGCTTAGACTATGGCTCAGCCTGCTGAGGCTGAGAAGGTCTAGTGCCTCTGAAGTCTGACCGACCACCCCTCTGGGGGGCTTCAAACCTGGACCGTGGTGGTTGAGAAACCCTAGCGGCGGATCTGCGAGGGAGGCAAGTTTGGAAAGCCTCACCCTCTTGTTTCTTCAGATCACACCGTTGTCGCATAGCAGTGACCGAAGCCCCGAAAAGGGCTTTGGGCTCAATCGGAGCATCCAAGAAGTCTGCTTTCTCTCTGTCTGACAGCCCCAGCCAGAGAGCTCGCTCGCCGACCACTGCTAGGCCCATGCTGCGGCCACAGCTCTGGACCGCACCTCTGGAAGTTCTCAGGTTGAGATCTGCAATAACGCAAATCTCCTCCCAGAGGGCTGGGTTTGGTGTCCCAGCATCCATTTGCCTCCCCATCTCTTCCATAAGCTCCGCTTGATAAGCAGTGAGGAGAGAGGTGGCATTAAGAGCCCTCACTGCCAGTGCAGAAGAACGATAAATCTTCTGAAAAACTGAGGCTGCTAGGCGATCAGTGCGTCCTGGCAGTGAAGCTGAAGCTGAGGAAAAGGCTGCCCTGCGGTTAGGGTGGAGATGATGTGCAACTGACAGCTCAAAAGGAGGGGAATTTGACATCCCTAACTCCTCCATCTTATCAACATCCAGCCTGGAAAAACCTTTTACAGGAACCCTGTGTGAAAAAGGCTTATCCCAGAAACGTTTCATCTCTGAAACGCACGTGGGGACCGCTGGGATGAGCTGTTTAACTGGTGGCGCACGTGACGGCAGTCTCTTGCAGTGTTGTTTTTGGCAGCCCTTTTAGTTTTAGTCTTAGTCTTTTGGACGAAAATGCTTTTTAGTTTTAGTCACATTTTAGTCACTTAAAAACGTAATAGTTTTAGTCAAGTTTTAGTCGACGAAAACAAAAAAAGGTTTTAGTCAAGTTTTAGTCGCCGAAAACGCAAAAAGGTTTTAATCAAGTTAAGTAAAAAAAAAAAGTCTTTAAAAAATAGAGACAATAAAATGCGGCTGTGTCAAAATTGGTATCGAAGTTCAAAAATAGAAAAGAAATAAAAGTGCCACTTTGCAATCTGTAAAAAAAAAAGAAAAGAATAGAAATCCATTTGGCAAGACAGGTCTATTTATCCCTGCATTAGTGGCTGCAATGAGCCTGTTTTGAATTGCACAATTTCTCAAAAGTCATGTTAAAATGTTCAGCTGAGATGTGTAGTTTGTTTTCAGTGAAACTGAAACAGCTGAAAAGCCCATCTCACAGAGATATGATGTGGCAAAGGGAAGAAGAATGCACACAGCTCTCTGCCTTTAGCCTACTTAAAAACGTGATATATATATATACACACACACATATATATATATATATATATATATATATATATATATATATTTTAAATAGCCTAGATAAAATAGACATAACATACTGTGTTGATATGGGATTAAATGATGGGTAGTGTATGGGCAGTGTGTAAGAAATAAACTAATGATTAATTACTTTAATATTCCTTTGTTCCGATCAGAGCATGTGAGCGAAGAGCGCATTTCTGAATATTCCTCCGCTCGCTCATTCAGCTCAGGGTCGCGCGCTCAACACAGAATGGCCTGCTGGTTCGAGAATATGTGGAATAAGAGCTGCCTCCGACTAAAGTTTTTATTCTAGTCGATTAGTAGTTGTTCATTTAAGCCATAGTGGACAAATCGCCCTTTTATATTAATTTAATTACTTAAATAGGCTATACGGGATATTGAGCGTTATAGCCGCACGACCGCACGCATAAAGCTTGTCACAAAGAACCGGCAAAAGTAATGATTATGAATGTGTAAAAAAATAGCAAGGAGACATTTAATTGTTTATTAATAAACTGGTGGTTTCGGGTTTCGCTGCAAAGATGAATTTGACGATGCGGACTCGGCATGAACGAATAAAGATAAAAAGGCATAAAACGGAAAATTTCCTCCCGTTTGGAGGAGACCTGTCACGCCAGTGGGGCACGCCCCACACCTTGAGAACCGCTGGATTATACTGAAACTGAAAGTATGTCCATAAATCATCTCGTCGTTTCCGAACACCAAGCCCGTTTATTGGCTTCGCCGCCATGGTCCTTCGAAGATGTGTGGTGAGTGACTAGCCGCAGCCGCAGGTGTGTTGTTGTGTGGAATCTGGTGCGCGCGGCATGGGTACCCAAAACAATTATAGGAAGCGGCAGCATTGCTGATACTTTTTTAGCTCAAAACAGACAGATTTCACGCAAAATAGGCAGAAATGACATGCATTGCGAACGTCAGACTTATAGTCATTTTCGTTCCGTCTCGTCTTGTCAACGAAAACTCGAAAACGTCTCGTCATGTTTTAGTCACCTTAGGGCTATTTTTAGCTAGTCATCGTCGCGTTATCGTCATAAAAAAAAAGTGCGTCAACGAAATCATTTCGTTATCGTCATCGTTGACGAAAACAACATTGGTCTCTTGCCGTCATAGAGATCCCTCTCCGTCCCCTGGCCAGTCTGCTGCGACGGCCAGTCTATGGAGAGTTGAGCCGCCGCCCTTCGACAGATTTCCAGTAGGTCGAGCTCCCCCTGAGC
Organism: Rhinichthys klamathensis goyatoka; assembly: GCF_029890125.1. NCBI lineage: Eukaryota > Metazoa > Chordata > Actinopteri > Cypriniformes > Leuciscidae > Rhinichthys > Rhinichthys klamathensis. The sequence goes on from NW_026606932.1 coordinate 1,396,986, forward strand.
TGGGGAGGGTGAACCTTCGCTTAACGCGCTGCCAGGTCGGGAGGGATTCGGCGGGAGGATCGCGTCATCATCATCCTCCTCACCTTCATCCTCCAACAGACGAGCGATGGCCTCGTCGTCATCATCGTCCTCCTCTCTTACATCCGTAAAAGATCCAAAGAGGGGAGGTAGTTGGGGGGAGACTTCGTCCATAAATTCGCCCCAGCTTCATGACGCAGGGAGCTGTTTAGTCTCCTCCGCGGGCGGCGGAGAAAAGCAGGGATCTCCCTTATTAGTGGCCGCGACGCGCACTCTTCTCTCTAGCACCCTTGACGGGAAGAGAGAACAATGCGGACAGCCCTCGGGGTTCACAAGGGCTGCCTGAGCGTGTCTCACCCCCAGGCATGCGATGCACAACGGATGAGGATCCTTGCCCGATATCATTGAACCGCACACACACGGACGTGAAGTTTCTGCTTTCGGTCTGCCGCTTGCAGAACTAGTAGTCGCCATAGCAAATAATAGTAGTCTATCCAAGCTCACCACAACGTGCAACTCAGAAAAATGGGATATATAAGAGAATTCGCCGTAACACGTTAATTCTCTTAGTATACCAGAATCAAATAAAATATCACCGTTACAGTGAAAAAAGACCCGCTAACAAAACAGCTGCGTTCAGCGACGTACCTTGACGGCTCGTCTCAGAACAGTTAAACAACAATTTTGAATACAGGTCCTGCTGAAGTATAGCTTCCAATTTAATCTTCACGGGGAAGAGATCGAGAATGAAGTAGGGACCACCCGGCAGTGGTTTATATTAGGGAGGTGGGACTCCCGCATTACTGTCGTGATTGGTCTGTCAACTGACAGACGTGGTGTGATTGGTGCTTCCAGGATCTGTCACGCCCAGAGGCGTTTCCCATAGTGAGATACCGAGCGAATGTTTGAAAGAGAACTGTTTCAAGTCAATTTAACACGAAGCAATCACATTTGTACCAGAAACCTGATTCAATGGTGTTAAATTAAAATTAATTGTTTAAATAAAGCGTGACGTACAGCAACATGTTTCCAGACAATCGGACACTTTGAGCTCTTACCCTGAGGTCCTGTGATGCGTCTGTTGTTGAACGGATGCGGTGGTTCTTATGTAATGCATTTCTGCATTTTCCACAAACTAGTTCTTGATCTTCAGCGCAGAAGAAAGTAAGAAGTTCTCCATGAAGTCTACAGAACCCCGTCGTCTCTACGGGAAGGTCCTGAGTTGTTTCTTCTCTTATCAAATCACACATGTTTCTCAGCACAATGTTTATGGGTGGATCGAGAATGGGTTTGGAGGACACAATTCTGCAGATGGGACACTCTTGAGTTCCTCGCCGATTCCAGAAGGTTTTCACACAGCCGTTACAGATGCTGTGAGAGCAGGCTAAGAGAACTGGATCTCTGAAGATGTCACAGCAGATAGGGCAGTATAAATCCTCCTCTGTAATGGACAGTCTACAGGCCATTTTGCCACCTAGAGTATATTAAATGTGTCCTAGTTGTCTTTCTCTCACTCTCTGTGTGTCTGGTCCAGCTGTCAGGAGCACAAGAGTGTCTCTCAGCTGTGTTTATATCCCAGGCACATGCAAAGTAGGGCGGAGCTTATAAGAGCAAAGACAGCATTTTAACAGAACCTTCTATTATTTAAAGTGTTTATTTTTTACAGTACATTTTCTACAGCAACACCCTAGAGTGGAATAATTAATTTGAATTATTAATTAGACATTTGAAACTTTATTCATCAAGTAAAAAATTACAATTTCACTTGGTGCTGGTGTAAACATAATAAAAAGACTAAAAGACATGATAAAGTGACAAAATAATACAAAAATTGTTTAAATTTGATTTACACACATTAATATTTATATATGTGGTTACATAATAATGAGTGCAGCAAATGGTTTGAATGGTTGAATTTCTGCAAGTTAGTAAAGCAGTACCATGGATCATAAGTTGGATACAAAACTATCAAAAACAATGTTGGAAGGTGTATATGGTCAATTTCTGTCTTTGCTACATATCTGTATTTTAATATAACGTGTATACTATTATTTATTTATTAATATTTTGAGTTAGATTTTATTTGTATATTTTCAGTTTTCATTTTATCTTAAGTTTTAGTAATTTAGTTTTGTTCATTTGTCATTTTATTTATATATATATATCCATTCTGTTCTTTAGCCTTTGAATTTTAATCTAGTTATGCACTGACTGACCTCTGTGGGAAAGTAGAAAAGAATTTTCTATCAGACTGTTCATCAAGCAGATCTATAGAACTTTTTTTTTCTGTTCTGTGTATTCCCATGTCAAGAATGTGACCAAGACAACATTCTGTAACGTGAATGTTACGTGCTGCTTACTCAAACTCAAAAAAGTATGATTACTGTGTTTGATATTACTGACAGGTAATTTGTCAAAGACAAAGAAGATACTCCAGTAATTGTTTATTGGTTTTGTTTCCTAGTAAGTGTAAAATATAGGTCAAAGTTTACACCTTGCAGGAATTGATACAAACATATTTTTTATAATTAAAACTTGTTTAAAATGACCATCACATCTACATAATAACATTAGATGAATATGCTATTGCTTCATCTTCTAATGTATTATTTTATATCTCAATTTGTATTATTATTATTATTAATAGTAGTTGTAGTAATATCAGTATTTCTTTTTTGCCACTTTTTGGTTGTAGCTATTGTGTTTAGAGTAACCATTAGAATAACGTAGGCTACTTTAAAATTTACAAATAAAAACGAATCAGGCAACTTCAAAGACAGCCTGGTGCTTACCAGGAGCAAAGAAGGCCCTTCATGGGTCCTGGCGTTGCTTAGAAACGCGTTGTTGTCGTGCATGTTCACAGTGAATTTTCTGAAACCAAACCGAGATTTTTCATCACAAATAAGCGATACTTTCTCGTCTATAATCCAGCCATGATTGTGAACAAATTTACGACGAGCCCTAAATATATCCGCCGAAGATTGTAAAACAATATTCTGCCGTAAATATGTATTTAGGGTAGTTAGTTATATAGCTTGGGTAACAAGCTAGCTAATCTGCTAATTAACGTTAGTCAGATAGCCAAAGCAATAACACTGTCGGGTTGTGTTTTGGGAATGTACCATTTCATTTGCGGTTTGTTTTACGAATTATTGCTTGAAAAGATTAACTAAACGATATCCATTGAGTTAGAAAGCGTGTGATGGAGTAAAGCAGTGCTGTGTGGTCAGCTGTCATCTAATCCCGCTGTATTAAGAGGCTCAGAGTTTAAACTCCTGCTGCTGCTTCTCTAGTCTAGCAATGGACGCAGGAGGCATTTCTGATCTGGACCTGGAGAAATATGACGCTGATGAGCAAGTCAAGATCATCTGCCTCGGAGACAGCGCTGTGGGCAAATCCAAGTATGCTCAATGTGGTTCTGACACTAATGGAGTAGCTGTGTTATTGCTTTCATGGTGACAATGAAATTTGAAAAATTTGCATCTTTCATATTAATGGTTTTCATATCTTTTCAGGCTTATGGAGAGATTCCTTATGGATGGATAGTATCCTTTGACATCATTATGTGTGTGTATACAGTATATTATCTACTGTTTGAATGTGTGCATGTGAGTGTGTATCATCCCCAAGATCTGCGTGATCTCTCTCTCTCTGTGTATGTATGTGAGTGTATCGTTCATTCTCAAAGTTGACAGGTTCTTAATGAAATGTATCAGTCGGCCTCAGCAGCTGTCCACCTACGCGTTGACTCTCTACAAATACAGCACAACCATCAATGGACAAACTATACTGGTTGGTAAGTTTGGCATCAAAAACTGTTATTTTAGTATACAAGAATGGAGCAATTTGCTGTATTTTATTTTTTTGCAGTTTTATTATTGAGACATAGCACATTTTTGCACATAATTGACCTTTTTGAGGAAGTTTCATACACTTGTCTTATAAAGAATTAGAGCTGCACGATTCTGGATAAACTAAGGGTTCGTACACAACAATGATGTTCTAAAAACGGAGACACAAAGGGAAAAAAACGGAGACACAAAGGAAAAAGTTAAAAACGGAGACACTTAAAAACGGAGACACAAAACTTAAAAAAAAAAATTAAAACGGAGACACTTAAAAACGGAGACACAAAGCTTAAACTTAAAAACGGAGACACCAAGGAAAAACTTAAAAACGGAGACACTTAAAAACGGAGACACAAAAATTAAAAAAATTAAAAATGGAGACAAAACTTAAAAAACTTAAAAACGGAGACACAAAGGAAAACTTAAAACCGAAGACTCTTAAAAACAGAGACACAAAACTTAAAAAAAACTTAAAAACGGAGACACAAAGGAAAACTTAAAACCGAAGACTCAAAAGAAAACTTAAAAACGGAGACACAAAACTTAAAAAACTTAAAAACGGAGACACTTAAAAACGGAGACACAAAACTTAAAAACAGAGACACTTAAAAACGGAGACACAAAACTTAAAAAACTTAAAAACGGAGACACAAAGGAAAACTTGAAACCGCAGACCCTTAAAAACAGAGACACAAAACTTAAAAAAAAAATTAAAAACGGAGACACAAAGGAAAACTTAAAGGGCACCTATTATGCCCCTTTTTACGCCCCTTTTTACAAGATGTAATATTGGTCTCGGGTGTCCCCAGAATGTATTTGTGAAGTTTCAGCACAAAATACCCCACAGTTAATTTATTATAACCATTTGAAAATGTCATTTTTGGGGCCTGTTTTAAAAAGAGCTGTTTTGGTGTGTACCACCTTAAATGTAAATGAGCTGCATATCCCCGCCTAAACAGTCGGTAGAACCAGAATGGCAGAGAGTGAGAGACCCGCTGTTTTGTATGGCATTCAGCCGTACATGTTTGAACCGGAATCAGACACAGATGATGAAGAGACTCCGGCAGAAGAAACACAAATGAGAATGGACCACGACGTCTCAGAATGGTTATTTGATACATTTATGTACTTATAGAGTTGTAATCGCGTCCCCTTTGCAATTATGGATGTGCAACACACACACAGACACACACAAACTGTGATAACGTTGGCGCAATTTTTTGAAACTACAAACACAAATACTGTAACGTTTGCTACGTACAAACGAAATTACATTTATGCGAGGGACCTGTTGCGTCATGTTTACATTACTTGTCGTACAGGTGCTTATGTGGCAAATGTGAGAAGATGGCTACAGAACATACACAGTTTTTAATACAATATCTTTAAAACAAATATTTATAAACGTGTGGTTACACACTAAACAAACAAGGTTTAAATTATATACACAGACATCCTACGACGACGACAACAACTTTAGATGCATTTGTTGTTGAATTGGCTTACATCGACTGAAATGACTATTTGCTCAAAAATCATAAAATACACTTACTTCTTTTGGAGGTGACGTTGGATCGCGAACAGCAGGCAACGATCCACACTTGAGGATTAACTTTGAAGCAAGACCTGCTTTGAATTGACCCTCGTTCACAAAACAGTCAGTCAGAAAATGATTCGCGCAAACATAAACGTATTTTGGAAGTTTAAGTGGCGCCTTTCCTTAGTAAATAAAATCCATCCACTGCGTTTTCAGTGGCTCTGATGTCGGAAGTAAGTGAAAACTAGCTAGCTACTATGTACATTATTACATCCCACAACAGAACACTTATGTTTCTTAGGAGACATTACCGGCTGTCGTTGAAAGGGCGGGGTCTATGCCAAAACCACAGTGTCAATCAAACCACGTCGGTGGGGCTTGCGCAATTCTACGTCACAAAGCACCGAATCTTAGAACAGCTCGTTCTGAGACAGTGCTTATGATTTATTGAGATTGTAAAAAAAACACTGGGTGGATTTTTATCATTCTAGGGTGGTTTTGCTCACACACTGCCAACACACATTTATGTTCAAACACCATGTAAAAGTGAATTTTGCACAATAGGTGCCCTTTAAAAACGGAGACACAAAGGAAAAAGTTAAAAACGGAGACACTTAAAAACGGAGACACAAAACTTAAAAAAATTAAAAATGGAGACACAAAGGAAAAACTTAAAAACGGAGACACTTAAAAACGGAGACACAAAACTTAAAAAACTTAAAAACGGAGACCCTTAAAAACGGAGACACAAAACTTAAAAAAACTAAAAACGGAGACATAAAGGAAAACTTAAAAACGGAGACACTTAAAAACGGAGACACTTAAAAACGGAGACACAAAACTTAAAAAACTTAAAAACGGAGACACAAAGGAAAACTTAAAACCGAAGACCCTTAAAAATGGAGACACAAAGGAAAAACTTAAAAACGGAGACACAAAACTTAAAAAAATTAAAAACGGAGACACAAAACTTAAAAAACTTAAAAATGGAGACCCTTAAAAATGGAGACACAAAACTTAAACTTAAAAACGGAGACACTTAAAAACGGAGACACAATACTTAAAAAAATTAAAAATGGAGACACAAAGGAAAAACTTAAAAACGGAGACACTTAAAAACGGAGACACAAAACTTAAAAAACTTAAAAACAGAGACCCTTAAAAACGGAGACACAAAACTTAAAAAACCTAAAAACGGAGACATAAAGGAAAACTTAAAAACAGAGACCCTTAAAAACGGAGACACAAAACTTAAAAAACCTAAAAACGGAGACATAAAGGAAAACTTAAAAACGGAGACACTTAAAAACGAAGAAACTTAAAAACGGAGACACTTAAAAACGGAGACACAAAACTTAAAAAACTTAAAAACGGAGACACAAAGGAAAACTTAAAACCGAAGACCCTTAAAAATGGAGACACAAAGGAAAACTTAAAAACGGAGACACAAAGGAAAACTTAAAAACGAAGACACAAAGGAAAAAATTAAAAACGGGGAAACAAAACTTAAAAAACTTAAAAACGGAGACACAAAACTTAAACTTAAAAATGGAGACACAAAATTTAAACTTAAAAACGGAGACACTTAAAAACGGAGACACAAAACTTAAAAAAAATTAAAAACGGAGATACAAAGGAAAAACTTAAAAACGGAGACACAAAGGAAAACTTAAAACCGAAGACCCTTACAAACGGAGACACAAAACTTAAAAAACTTAAAAACAGAGACACTTAAAAACGGAGACACAAAACTTAAAAAACTTAAAAACGGAGACCCTTAAAGTCGGCATGAAATCAAATTTGACAAATCTTCTTATATATTTATATATTTTATATGTAATATTGTAGTGTTTATTATAAATGATTTATCTGTGCACTTCATTATTTTTTTTAATTCATGTACCCTTATAATCTTTAATCAAATACATTACCCTTCCCTCCCCCCTCGAAACGACCTCTCTTCTCTTTCGGTCACGTGTAATGGCGAAAGGGTGCGGCCAGAGCCAATGAGGGTGCGGCTATCGGTGCACGGCCTCTCAGAGAACCTGTCAGTGTCAGTAACGGTGGGGAGTCCGGTGGAGAGAAATCCTCCACAACTGAATGTAAACTGGCATTCAAATCTGCCGAAAGGACGAAATCAAGCCCCGCCCTAAATTTTTTTCTAATTTCAGAAGCCGCTTCACTCGGATATACGTCACAACAAGGAAAAAATTACAATCTCAACTTCTGTTTCATGCCGACTTTAAAAACGGAGACACAAAACTTAAAAAAACTCAAAAACGGAGACACAAAGGAAAACTTAAAAACGGAGACACTTGAAAACGGAGAGACTTAAAAACGGAGACACAAAACTTAAAAACGGAGACACAAAGGAAAACTTAAAACCGAAGACCCTTAAAAACAGAGACACAAAACTTAAAAAACTTAAAAACGGAGACACAAAACTTAAAAAACTTAAAAACGGAGACACAAAACTTAAAAAACTTAAAAACGGAGACACAAAGGAAAACTTAAAACCGAAGACCCTTAAAGGGATACTCCACCGTTTTTTCATATTAAACTATGTTATTCTCTTATCTAAGACGAGTTGATACATACCTCTCTCGTCTCAGTGCGTGCACTGAATCGCTCTGTCGGGCGGAGAACTTTGAGAGCAGTTAGCTTAGCCCCATTCATTGTATATGGGCCAAACAGAGATGAAGTTAGAAGCGACCAAACACATCCACGTTTTCTCTATTTAAATATAGTTACACGACCAAGTATGGTGACACTAAATAAAATGTGGCGCTTTTTATAAGCGGGTAAAATGGATAACTATAATGTATGGCGGAATAGCACTTATTGGGAGCACTTCGACTCGGCGCTGTAATATCTTCACTCGTGAAAAGTCCTCTCCCCCTCTCCCTCTCCCTCCGTCAACTCTGCACAAAAAACTACTAGGCTACTGCAGGCGTGCAGGTCACGTTGGTTCTATTGACGGAAATGACAGGGAGAGGGAGAGGGAGAGGGACAACATTGTTGTTCATCGCGTGAACAACATTGAAGCGCGGGTTTCGGCGCCGAGTCTATTCTGCTCGCGCTCAATTAAAGTGAAAGCATTCTTTTGATGGACAAAATAAATATGATTTGACCCCAAAATGCACAGAATTTGCACGTCTGGTGTGTTTTAACAAGAACTGAAGTAGCCAGGCTATGTCAGAAAAGAAAATTAAGACTCAAAAATATTTATAGAAAATAACTTGTTTTTATTCCCAATCGTTTCCTTGCACATGCTCCACTTGTCCTGTTTAGCCTGGCTGGACATGTGTCAGAGAGAAAAACTGTTTGAGAAATATAACTTGCCATTGATGTACAAGTGATTGCAATAGGTGTGTGTGTGTGTGTGTGTGTGTGTGTGTGTGTGTGTGTGTGTTGAGAAATATATACTGCAAGCGTAGGCTATATTTATTTTATTTTTATTTGTTATTTATATATTATTTTATTGCCATTACCTGTTTAGTTGGATATTGGATGTGAAAAGGAAATGGTTCTTCCATAACACTGCACTTTAGATGTGTGTGGATTTCCCACACCAGGAGTAATTTATATAGTTCTATTTTATAGCGATTATCTGTTAAAAAAATGTTCTATGCAAAATGTTCTATTAAAGAGAAAATAGAAAATAAATATTTGTGTCTGCTGTAAAGTGGTTTAAAAAAAGGAAATCGGAATCGGCTAAAATCGGTATCGGCAGGTCAAACTCAAGAAAAATCGGAAAACGGAATCGGCCTTGAAAATTGTAATCGGTGCATCTCTATAAGATTGTGTTGGTGTTTGAATCGAGATCACGATCTTTTAACGATTAATCATGCAGCTTTATAATACAAGGAGTTTTAGTTTAGTTTTCATGTTAGATGAGCAGTCATGCCTTTGTGTATCCAACCTGAGCACTTATGCACTTGTTTAACTTCACCACAGATTTCTGGGATACTGCAGGGCAAGAACGTTTTCGAAGCATGCACCCATCTTACTACCATAAATCTCATGCCTGTATCATGGTAAGAGAAGAGACGGTCACAAAACTCTCTATTGTTGTTATTCTTATTTATATACTATTATGGTATTTATTAAAGGGGTCCTATTATGCTTTTCCACTTTTTCAACTTTAGTTAGTGTGTAATGTTGCTGTTTGAGAAACATCTGCAATATTACAAAGCTCAAAGTCCACTCCAAAGGGAGATATTTTATTTAACAGAATCCTTTTTTCAAGAACTACAACGAACTTTTGGACTACAACACGATTTCAAAACAGGAAAATTAACCAAATTAGTTTTGTGATCGATTACTGTTTGTATTACCTTAGTTTTCAGACAAATATCATGATTAAATAGTGGATAACATTGTATCTATAATGTATATTAAGAAAATTACAACAACATACCACTCTGAAATGTCCTGTGAAATCCGTGCTTTCAAAGTCTGTGCATTAAATCCGTTCTGCACAATCCTAGTGTTGTTAGTTTACATTGTCTGGGTATGAATCAGGCTTGAATTGGTTTGAAATTGACACCATCCTTAATATGTACATTAGAGAAGAACTCACAGTTATGGAGGGGCGGGACGCTAAGCGCTGCCAATCACAACACACTAGGCCAGCTAACCAATCACAGCACATTTCGTATTTTGGAAAGAGGGGCTTCATCGAAATTAGCGTGTTCGAGCCAGACTGGGGAGAGAGGTGCTGTAATAATGTAAAGTATGTGAAAAAGAATGCATTTTTTGAACAATCAAGTATGAAAACATTCTAGTAGACCCCAAAAACTAAATCAAGACTTCGTTAAGTGGCATAATCGGACCCCTTTAATGTTTTGAATTAGGTTTTATTTTCTATATTTAAAATTTTAGTCATTTTGTTATGATGACCTTTGTCATTTGTTAGTGTCAGAATATTTCTATTTAGGTTTAATGTATGTTTATTTCGGTAACGCTTCCTTTTACAGTCCTGTTACCCATGTACTTACTATGTACTTATTATAGTAATTATAATTACTGGGTAATAACTAGGTAGTAACCCTGAACCTACCCCTAAACCTACCCCTAACCCATGTACTTACCTTATATTAGCCAGTACTTTCTAGGTAAGTACACTGTAAGGACACGTAAGTACTGTACTGTAAAAGGAAGCGTTACCTTTATTTCAGTTTAAATTATTATAGTAATTTAACCTATACTTATTTTATTTCAGTTAGTTGACAAGGCAACAGTTCTCATTTGTTTTTTTAAGGATTAAAAAAAATTGGATATCTTATTTGTATGTTTTCAGCTTGATTTCAACGAAACAAAATAACAACCCTGAAATTACACATGAATCAGCAAAAATAAATCTTTATTCACACACACACACACACACACACACACACACACACACACACACACACACACACACACACACACACACACACACACACACACACACACACACACACACACACACACACACGCACACACACACACACACACACGCACACACACACACACACACACACACACACACACACACACACACACACACACACACACACACACACACACACACACACACACACACACACACACACAGAGTATATTAGTGAGTGAAAAATAAGTTGTGGCTTTTTGTAACTGAAAACTATTTTGAATGCTTTTCATTAACAGTAGATCTCAAAAAAGCTTTCACAAATAATCCAATTGCTTTTGCCAGGTGTTTGATGTCCAGAGGAAAATCACATATAAGAACCTCCCAAATTGGTACAAAGAACTCCGAGAGTACCGGCCTGAGATTCCATGTCTGGTAGTCGCTAACAAGATAGATGGTACATTTCATATGTCCTTTGTGAGATTACAGATAAGAGCATTATTAGTCAGAGTTTGTCTTTGCATGTCTCTAATCTTTTGCTCTTTTATGTGTTCTGCTGTTTCAAAGCTGACATGAAGGTGACCCAGAAGAGTTTCAACTTTGCTAAGAAACAAGGTCTTCCCTTCTACTTTGTATCTGCTGCTGATGGGACCAATGTGGTGAAGGTAAGAATGGAAAACAGAGCATCCTAGACAGACAGATCAACAGTTATCAGGGGAGCATTCAGTAAATAAAGCTGCTATAGCATACTGAACTCTCAGAATTTTAAAAGTAGATGCCACAGTCCCTATTGTTTTGCTGGGATGAAATTGTATGCATCTTATAATAGAAATTATTAACCCTACATTTGAAATTTTGCTGTAATTTTCATATAAACTAAAAAACAGCCAGTGGAACATAAAAACACTGAGTGCACCTTTACATTTAATTTAAATTGATAATACATGTAGTTTTAAAAAGAATAAGCACTTAATTGTATAATTTTTGACTTGCAGATCCATTTGTGGAATAATTTTATTTAGCTATGTGCCTTTTTACACCTGGTCACTTCATGCGTTTTGTGCTTTCTAATTTGTTAAAACGGTTCCATTACACTTGGCCACATAAATGTGTCTCCGCAAAACAAATATAAATCCGTTCTTCAATTCCCGTGCTAAATGCAAATTTAACAGAGTTCAAGTCAACATAAGCAACAGATATGAGCTGCATTTTATTTTTCATCAGCTAATATCAAGATCAAAGACCACAATAGGAGAGAGAGTGGCATAAGCACTGGTAAGATAATTAAGTCTCACTACTTTTAATGAAGATGATTGTGTGTTGAGTGTCTGGGACTTACTTTCGGTTTTATTTGTGGCAGTTTGCGGCGCGTTGGCTTGCTGAAGAGATACTCCGCTACTCATCTGCGGTGATGCGTGTTGCTGTAGTGTTGTCATATCTGGCTATAGAATGTCATATAGCCTATAACATGCTCTCACACATTTATTATTTAACATTTCGGTTATTTTTCAAAGTTTACATACTGTATGTGATTTCAAAAACCAGATGCATTTACACTTGTCCAGTTTAGTGATTTGAGTGATCGGATTTAAATCCGTCTTGAAAGCGTTTTGGAGGGCATTTACACCTGGCTTTTGCTCGTTCGGACAGCTATCTGATCAGAGAAAACACATGAAGTGACCAGGTGTAAAAGGCCCTATGTGTTCTAGGGTTAAAAGGAAGTCCTTGGTCCTGCTGTGTGAAGTTCTAATGTTCTGGGAATGTTTCACAGGTGTTTAAAGATGCCATTCAGATGGCTCTGTCCTACAAGAAGAACTCCAACGACTTTATGGATGAAGTTATGAGGGAGTTAGAGGTGTGTGTGTGTGTTTGAAGGTGCTCTTGGTGTGCTCTTCATGATGATGCAATTTACTGATTATATTCATGTTATTTTGCAGAACTTTGATTTAGAGAGTAAAGAAGAAACATCTGATAAAGAAGAGGATACTCAAGAGGGAAAACCAGACTCCGCGTGACCACGTCAGATTCTTCATCCTCTTCTTTTCTCATTCTCCGCTGCTTCTGGAGTTGTACTGATGAGTTCCTTAAATCATGGCTGTCCTCTCACTGTCCTGAGCATCAGAGAGAACTCTACCTCACACCACTGATAGTGTGTGTCTTCTTGAACCTCTAACAGAAATAAATTATGATTCTGTGAATGTACAGGTGGCATTATCTGATGATCAACACCAATAGTTCTGAACTGCTGAACTAATTTGATACAAATTGTGCAGCATCCAGATTTAGCAAAACACCTTTTAGTAATCTACATAGACTTTTTATGGAATGTGAAGCTTTGTCTGTGCCGAATGTAATATAAACATATACATTGCTTGTTATTTTTTTTTCAGCTGGAATATATATATATATATATAGTCCTTGAATTTTTCAGCTGAAATTTTAGGGGAAATATTTATAATCTTTTTTTTAAGTGTAATATTTTACAACAAAAGCACACTTTGTGTAACAACATATTATGTGATGCTCATCCGTATAAATAAAGTAGTTGATCTTTGAATAAGGGTAGCTGATTATACAAGATGAAGTATTTAATAATTACATGCAGTTTTAACTGCAGTTTTTAGGTTTCATCATGTAAAACTAGTACACTTAAATCTGCAGGACTGTTTGAACTGCAAAAAGTTAAGGGATTTAAATTGTGAAAATGTCAAAATGGCTATCAGTTACACACCTGAAATATACTCATTCCCCTATACATTTATATTTTTTAACCTAAAATTTTGATGGAAAAAAGTTTATATCCATTTTATTTGTCAACTAAAGAGTTATATATATATATATTAAAGAGATTTGTTGCAAGCGTATCTGAGAGCAGGATAAAATCTTTTTGGGAATTAATGAGAAGACAGCCATGATGAAAACTCAAGCATATGAATGTGTTTGTGTGGATGTGACAGTCAGGGCAAAGAAGAGAGCTGAGACTGCTCTGAATGCTCACTGACGTTTACACACTGTCAAGTTACAGTCAATCGCTATTGACTTTTGTTTTAGAATGAGGATGAATGGCAGATTACAGCACAAATTCCCTTCGCCAGCGAGTTTGGCTGACAGGCAATCTGACCAATCATAACGCCGAATCCACCACTTTGTCAGACAAACAAACCAGACAGAGTTAGTAGATTAACATCGGTGAACTTGAATTTAAACAATTGTGTGTATTGACATCTTTCCGTGGTTGAAACAACATACGCCTTCTGATGTTCATTCATGTTTATTTCATGCTATAACTAATAGGAAGAGATTTTTGGTTCATGTGCCACTTGAACTGAGGCGCTACAGCGATCTGTCACAATACAAAGAGCCACAACACCGGTATTTATTGTTTGAATAAAAAAAAAAGACAATTTGAAAGCTGAGACTTTGTTTCATAAAACGTCTGCCGGCGCATTGTCAGTGTCCTCTTTGCCCTGCGATATATTTCTCAAGTAAAGCATTTGATGTTGACTGGTACTCTTTTATACGTTAATGACATTAATTAGTTGACGTTCACAAGACAATTAGCTGAAAAAATTCAGCTAATCAAAAATGTATACGTTTTACATTTGGAAGAGAGGTGTGCGCACGGTTTAGGTGCGTACGTTTGAACTCTGAATCACACGTACGCACAAATGTAGGGCGGTTTCTACGCAACATTTTACAAGTGAGGCCCAGGGTCTTTGTGAAGGTTCAAATTGGGCATCTCAAAGAGGGTGAAATGGACATGCAGGGCAAGTATAAAGCATTCATGTGTCATGTCCACATGCAGCTGTTTGATAGTCTGTCCAACAAGACTATAGGTAGTTCCGGAGTCAATCTGTCAATTATGTCTGTCATGTTCAGGGCCTAAAACTAGCTTTTTGCCACAAATGATGGCCATGAAATTGTTTTACTGTTTACTAGGATCATTTTTTGTGAATTTGTCTGTTTAAGCACAAGACGACATGAAAGAGAGCTCAATTCAGTATTTTCGCACTGTCTGAGACGAAGCTTTCTGTGGTCGCGTTTTTGATGTGCACACAAAACTTCTCACTGCGCAAGTAAGTTCCCTAGCGCTTGAATATTTAAATTGGCAAGGCTTAAACTTTCGTGACGATGCAGCTCTGACCCGTCAACTGTCCGGAGAAACGTAGTTCACGTTTACGTTTGTTCACGTTTATGTTCTCGCAACACTGCATGGTTAGAATTCATACAAATTTTACCAACTGGCGATTGACTGTTTCAAATACTCACCAACGCCGATTGTTACTTGAATTTGGCGCTTGTTAATTTTAAGCCCTGGTCATGTTGCAACTTGCAACCAAATCAAAACACACCATCCATCTCCACTTTGATTACTGATTGTAAATTATTTCAATTTTAAATAATTTGTAATAATAGTAGTACATTCTCTACTAGCAATTTATGCTGATTTTAAAACAAAAATTGTACTTGGACATAATGTTTGTCATTACTGTGTTGTAGTTATTTTCCCACCTTACAGTGAGTGGGGATGCTTCAAAAAAGAAAAAGTCCCAAGAATAGATCGATTTCGTCAATTCTTTTCATTCTTTTATGACCCATATGTTTCTTCATGCGTTTCCTCCTCAGATATTAGAAATAATAATTGTTATTGTGGAGCAGTTATTCTTATTGCACAAACTGTGAAGGAATTTTTAGATTATTGCTTTTGGTTTGTGTATTTTTGTGATGTTTTCTCAAATGCTTTATACATCAAATATACATCCATGTTGGTGAATAAAAATAGATCCAGCCTTGTACTGCACATCTGAACTGGATACAACCTGTATATCATTAGAAAAAAAAAACTTATTTCTGAAGACTCAGGTGTTTTTGATAAGTACTCTCATTTTCTTCTGTGAGCAGAATGTAGTTCAAATGAAAAATAAAAACAAGCAAGATCTTAAATGTCATCATTCAGCAATTAACTATTAGCACTTTCACTTGAATCAATCACTTGACATTATGGCATCTAGCATCTAACATAAAATGGTCAATGCATGAAAAGTAAATGGTTTTAATATCAAACATCAACCATTCCAAGACTTACCAAATTACTGTAAAATTATCTTATTGTAAGAAAAACAAAAATGTCTAACAATACACAATCGTAAGATCAAATATTTTCCTTTAGTTTATGGGAAAGTCAGAATGCAATGCTGTTGCCCATTCTGGTGATTTAATTTTTTTATTTTAAACATTTAATTTTTAAATGTAATGTTCATGCATGGCTAGAAAATCACCCAAACCAGAGCTGGTAACAAGGCCAAAATCTATAGATATTAATATCATATGAGAACATATTGTAAATATTTAGCACCTTTCACTCGATTGATTAAAAAAAGAAGACGACCTTTTTAGAGTTTCAAACCTTCTTTTTCACATCTTAGGGGAAAGTGTATCTTTCTCTCTGGGCCTCATTTATAAAACGTGCATATGTACAGATTTTAACTTTGCGTATGCTAAAATTTACGCCAACGGTTATATTGATAAAAACAGTCTTTGAGGTGAAAAAGTTTTTAGCACCACGTCAGGTTGTAAGCAGATGTTTTTCTTGTGGCTGAGAGTGGGAGTACTGCAGGTATTTGGAAATCATCTTGGGTTACTCAACGTTATCATGGTTCCCTGAGAGGAGAGAATGAGGCATTATGTAATAGCTTATGCTTTGGGGAAACTCCTTTCTCCAAAATTTCTGAAGCCTGATTGAATCAAGCTATTGCACTTGCAATAGCCAAAGGGGCTCTGCCTCAAGCGCTCACATGGTGGGCGGGCTGGGCGAGAATTACTCATGGACCCTGAGGAGGTTTTACAACTAGCTGGCAGAGTGCCAAACTAGCAATGGCACCTTCAGCACCGCCCTGCACACAATCAAGCAACGCTGGACTAATGTGGCACAGTGATAATAATGTAGCAACAAGTATATTGGTACAACATTAAACCACCTCAAACAGACATTCACAGCGTCCAGCATAAAACTGCGGGATGAGCCAAGTTCACAAGCTTAATAATAGGGCAGACAGCTAACAGTCAGCTGGAGCCCCCGGATTCTACTGAAAATACGTTGAACACAGAAGGTTGTGCTATGAATGGATTAGTCTTGCATACACAGTAGCTATTAGTGTGAGCAATGGCACAGCACATCAGTCTATACAACCTAGTTGAAACACGAACTAGAGAGGGGCGTGGCCACAAAGTCTCTCAGTCATCCAATGGCTGCTCAGCCGTCTTCCCCTGCACAGACAGAACATGTGATGCGAAAGAGGGAATTTCCAGGTTATAAAACCTAGCGGAAGTGTTTTGCAAAGACCAACCCCCCGCAAAACAAATGTCCTGAATAGACATGCCTTTAGTCCAAGCCTACAACGACGCCAAGAGTGGGGTGGGCACATACCGCTATTGGGCAGTCAACTCCTCGGTAGGCATAAGCCAGGCAAATGGCTTCCACCATCCAGTGCGACAGTTTCTGATTTAACGCTGGCCTTTCTTAGCGCCTCCAAGACAAACAGCTGCTTGGAGATGCAGAACTGGGTGGTTTTATCCACATAAGCACACAATGCACAAATAGGGCACAGGGCACACCTCGGAGACACCTCATCAGAGGTTGGGTCGGAGGAATGAAACGCTTGCAGCGTTATAACCTGGGCTCAGAACGGTATCGAGAGCACTTTAGATATATAACCATGTCTAGGCTCAAGCCTCATCATACAATCGTTTGGTCCAAACTGCATACGAGCACTGTTGACAGAGAGAGCTTGCAAATACCCCACTAGCTTCCCACATGATAAAGCAAGCAGTAGCATCGTCTTGAATGAGAGCACTAATGATAAGTCCCATACTGGCATTAGACGAGGCCAGGGAGGATTCATTTTTTTTTTCGCGCCCTGAAGAAAGCTTGTTATTAGGCTGTGTTAACCCACTGAGCAACCCTCAAAAGTGCCCTTAGCCTGAGACAAAAGGTCCCTTCTCAATGGGATCTGCTACAGAGGGGTTATCGACAGATTCACCAGCTCAGGAACCCAGGGCTGGTTGGGCCATCTCAGCGCTATCAGCAAAAGAGGGCCCCTCTCTTCCCTGATTTTCTGCAGGCACTAGCAGCATTATTTTGGCCAGGGGAAAAGTGCATTTTTGCTTCTTGGATTTCCAACTAGGGTTTCCTACTTTCTACTATGCTAGTTTCCTGCTAGGGAGCACTCGTCAGAGAGAAAAACAGCGGGCATTCTCCTCCAAAGCGAAGAGGTCGACCTCTACTTCGCCAAAGAGGCTCCATATCAGTTTCACGGTCTGAGGGTGCAATCTCCACTCTACGTAAACAATGTCCTTCTTGGACAGCATGTCCGGCCTGCCCCCTGGTACATGGACTGCCCGGATCAAGAGGAAGTGCTGATTCGCCCAGAGGAGAAAGCACTGTGCCATTCTCTGCAGGGCGCTTGAGCGCACCACACCTCCCTGGCGATTGATGTACGCCACCAACTCTGTATTGTCCGTCCGAATTAGAACATGATGGTCCCTTACGAACAGCGAAAATTCCTGTAGGGCGAATTTAATTGCTTTGAGCTCTAGGCAGTTTATATGCCATTGCCTCTGGGCACTCGTCCATGTACCAAACGCTGGTAGGGCTCCCCAGCCGGTCAATGATGCATCTTTGGTGGCCACCTTTTGTCTGGACACTCTGCCCACACCGATTCCGTAATCCTACATGCTCACGTCAAGCCAGGGTCATTGTTGCCTCAATGCGCGTTGTCCCCGATGGCCCTTTAACCACAGCTGCAGTGGCCTCATATGCAGCAGACCCAGGCAGCAAACAGAGGCTGCAGCAGCCATCAGACCCAGTAACTCTCCCTTACACAAAATAGGTCAGGACATTGAGAATAGTCTGAACTCTCTCTGTTGACAAATCATTCCCAAGTATGTGATGACAGGGCTGAAGCATGCTCTTCTGTATGTTCACAGACAGGCCTAGGCAATCTAAATTGGCGAGAAGCTTGTGTCTGTGGTCCTTTAGCACACTCTGAGTCTAGGCGATGATTAGCCAGTCGTTGAGATAGTTCAGGACGCGTCTCAGGGGTATTTCTTCACTTTGTGTAAGTGCGAGGGGCCAAAACTAGTCCGAACAGCAGAACTTTGAATTGATAAGTGACACCTTCGAATGCAAACTTCAGAAAGCAACTGTGATGAGGGGCTATCTGATATGAAAGTAGGCATCTTTCAGGTCCACGGCAATGCAATAGTCCCCAGGCTGAATATGTGCGAGGATCTGTTTCATTGTGATAATTTTGAACGTGATTTGCCGGCACTCAGTTCAGCGGTCTTAGATCTAAGGTTGGATGCATGCCACCATCTTTTTTTGGAACCAGAAAATAGCAGCTGTACAAGCCACATTCCCGTTGGTCCTATTTCTACTGCTTGTATGGCCAGGAGCAAGAATTTCTCCACGTAAAAGAGGAGAGCTCTGCTTCGGGACTTCTGACATGATCACTCTGCTGAAGCGAGGTGGTCTGTGAGCAAATTGAAGCGTATAGCCATTCTTTATGGTATTGACAACCCACTCTGCCACCCATACGCTTAGGCAGCTCGATAATGGACGCGGCGGTGTCTGCTGCAGCGAGGGGTGCGCACTGGTCGCCAATGAGACATCACCACTTGTAGACATGACAGGCAATGGATCCGCAGCTCAAGGTGCAGGGATATTCACATCTGTCACCTTAGGCTGAGCCGAGCTTTCGCTCTTCAAAACATCGCCCTGAGCGGAAGTTTTGCTCATAATGTGGACAGCATTTTGAGGAGGAAAATTGATATTGAGGTATGTTTGTTTTAGTGTTTATTACAACTGTATGCAGTGGTAAAACAATATTAAAAAAAATGTCTCCACTCGCTGCAACCCGCAGGGGGAATGTTGAGCAGATACTGAGGACGGTATACTGATATATACTGAAGAGTATACTGATACTCTTGGAGGACGGTCCGCCTCTCTCCACGGACATGCACTCTTCCTCTGAACAGGACCATTAGGAACTCTGCTTCTGGTCCGCTGGGTACCCGGATTGGCGGGGAACCTGTTTTGCACCATAACAGAGCTTCCTGTCAGATCTCTGATGCAATGGCGGCTCAGGATCGCGTCACAAGCTCGTGCTTGAAGCGGAGGGGCAGGCAGAGTGTCTGGCTGGTCGCAGCGCTGAAGATGACCTCGATCTCACCTGAGGGGGAGCATCGGCCCGCTTAGGAAAGAAGTGGGTCATCATCTTAGATTGATTTTGAGCATCCGCAAACTTCTCTAAGAACGCCCATACGGCATCAAAGAGGCCTCGGGGTTTACTGGGATGTCGTGCAGCTGCGATTTGTCTGAGTTGCAAATTTCTGTGAGCATGGGGCTGCCCAATTCGAGCATCAGGCTGCCCATGCTGCGCCCGACTCCCTGGGCGACCTTTTTTGCTACACACAGGGTGAGATCCGCTGCTGTGCGCAGCTTTCGAAAAGACTTTGGGTCCAGGCCTTCTTCATCCAGGGACTTCAGGAGTCTAGTTTGGAGTACTTTCAGGGTCATTGTATGAAGGGCAGATGCTGCGTGTCCAGCTGAAATATGTAATGCCTTCTCGGCAGTGTGGGCTGTAGTCCAACATGGCCTTGAAGGCAGCGAAGCCGACTTCCATCCACGGGACGGACACAGGTGAGCCACGATGGCCTCTTCAACGGGATGTGACCGGGGATAACCATGTTTATCTGCCCCTTCCACCACCGAAAGTAGGTGGGTTCCTTGGGCAGGGGCTCAGGCTAATAAGAGGAGCGCCATGACCGTGTGAGCTCATCGTGGAACTCAGAGAAGAAGGGAGCTGGTCTCTGCGGGGCGTCCAACTGGCGGCCTGCATGGAGAGAAGACCCATCCATCCTCTTATTTACCGGCTGCTCTGGGACTGACCTCTCCAGCCCCATCTCGGCCACAGCCTTTGAAATGATACTTATGAGCTCCCCATCCAGAGAAGTTGGAGGGGTGCTCATCTCTTCCATAGGCGCTGGTAGACATCATGTCGTCTTCCAAAAATGACCAGGTCCCACACTTCGGAAGAAGGGCAGAGGCTGTCCTCAGTGTAGGATACTGGGGGCTCTCATGGAGGATGAGAACACGGGTGCTGGGCCAACATTAATTCATCAGCAGAGCCTCCAAAGGGAGCTGTTTGCAGCCTCTCCGCCGGCTCTGTGGCGGTAGGAGGGGGACACGCAGAATCCAGCAGGCCGCCGTTGAGCCTCACGCAGAGAATCTTGATAGGCAGGTCCTCACAGGTGTGGGAATCAGATTTTCCAAGCCCCCCTTCAGTGTGTGCGCGGCCCAAGCACAACACGCATTCGTTGTGCAAGTCCAAAGATTCTTAGATAATCTGACATTCAGCACTACCTATATAACGGCTGGGCCCACCCAGCGTGTGAGCGCTCGAGCGCCATTGGCTATTGCAAGTGCAATAGCATGATTCAATCAGGCTTCAGGAATTTCGGAGAAAAGAGTTTCCCTAAAGTGTAAGCTATTACGCAATTTCGAGAGACCGACTCGAAAGGGAACTAAGCAATTCTTGCCGCCTGCCATTCTCAAGTAAGCCTAAAGGATTTGGACATTGACTGGTAATCTTTTAAATGTTAATGACATTAATTAGGTGCCATGGAGATCTGAAACCATTCAGCTGTGTAGAATTTCAAAATCATTTGCGATTTATAATCTCACATCTAGAAGAGTGTTGTGTGCACGTTTTTTTGTGCGCTCTCTGAATCACACGTACGCACATTGGAGAAATTATCGTAAGCTCAAATGTAGGATGGTTTCTACGCAACATTTTATAAATGAGGCCCTCTGTCTCCATTAGCAACAGGCCACAACCTCAACTGAGCAATCAACCCACCAGAAAACAATGCTCATTAAAGCAGTGTATACTGCATTTCTTGCCATTTTTTATTGTGCTTTTGTTAGTCAGAAAACAAAATGGACAAACCTGTAGAACATACCGTAGTCATGTGAATGATGTGTTTATTTTATGTTACGTCTTGCCAGTGATTGATTAAAATTACAAAGAAATCAATTGCAATTTTCATTCTCATTAAATATGCAGAACCCCTGATGTCTGCGCTACATTGGGGGAAAGTAAAGGGCAAAGGTCAGGGAGAGTGGCCACCAAATGTGCAAGTCAGTCACTAATTGACTTACTGGAATTCAAGCCAAACAGAACAGATTTAAATCCAGACATGAACCCATGAAATTCAATAAAAAGGGGCACATATGTAAATCATTGAAAAACATAAAAAACTTCTATTTGGGGAAGCAAAGAGAAGAAAAAGGAACATATGAGATGTCTGTAGTCTCAAGATTTCCAGGAGGTGGCACCATAGTGCTGGTTCGAACAGCATTAGTTATCTACAAACCTCAAAGAAAAGCTAAAAAACGATAATTACTTTTTGGCACATTTGTTCATTTCCTTTCATCTCCTGCTTGAACACCTATAATATAATGTACACAACATAAAATCAATATGAAAGATGAAAGTATGAGTGATGTGTACGGAACGAAAATCACGGCTTGCGAGTTATCAGAAGATGAGAGGACGAAAACTAGTACATATGGCTCAGAAATGCAGTTCCAAGTCTCCAGAGTGGGACGACATTCACAAAAATGTACACAGACTTGCTTTTGCTCTTCTGGATGAGCTAAAGGGAGGGGCATGATTTTCAGCAGGATGGGGAAATTAAATAGGTCATCTTTAATTAAAAATTTCCGGCATTTCTGGGAAGATTTTATGCAAAAGCTACCTATGGATTTAACAAGGAATCGGTGTGTGTATTTTTCTGTGGATCTGAATGGTAGGGTCAGGGCTTGTCTGCATTGGAGGACATATACACTAAGTAATTCACAGTTATCAAAAGGGGCCTGACACCAAATGGCCCCTCAACACCTTCATTCAAGCCCTTGTACAGTCAAACAGACTGACGGTTTAATGCAGAACGGCTGTTTTAGGAGGGGAGGTCAGGATTTCTGTTTATGAGCTAAATTATTTTCTTGCAGAAAATAGCATCTAAGATGAGGGAATAAACTTTAGTCAGAGTAACCACCATATTTACGGTACATTAGCACAAATGAGGCTGTGAGGCAATAAAAGTACAGTCTGTTCAAAGTACAGTCTGTCTTAAGGTCATGGGTCACACCCTATTTTCAAAACCCTTACTTTCGGCTGGAAAAGTATACATTTCTCTCTTTCTCTCTCTCTCACACACACACACACACACAGAAATACAGTTAATTCAGTTAATAGACAAATATTACAATTTAAAATAATTGTTTCCTATTTTAATATATTTTATAATGTAATTTATTCTGGTGATGTTAAAGCTGATTTTTCAGCATCATTACTCCAGTGTAATACATATAATCTGTTGATTTGCTGCTCAAGAAATATTTCTTATTAACAATGTTTAATATTTTTGTGGAAACCGGGATACATTTTTTTGTAGAAATCTAGTAAATGTAGAATGTAGAAAACAGAGTAAAAGTCTTTAGTGTCACTTTTGATCAATGCGCTCTGAATGATTCCTTAAAAAAAATCTAGTGCTAGTGTGTATATAGGGTATAATTAATATATATATAGTTCACACACACACACAGACAGACACACACACAATCTAAAAAAATAGATTCTAAAGATCATTCATCTGTAAAAACAGTAATACATTAATGTGTTAAATGAAAAAAAAAATCAAATCCCCAAATTAATATTCATTTCTCATAATGCTGTAACACCTACATTTTTAACTGATTTTTCATTCCTAGTAAATTCAGTAGAATGCCACTCCCATATTTAACTGTGTGTACAGAATGGGATTGAGTGACGAATATTTAGCTGCACTGTAAACTGGCTGTTCTTCAATCGCTCACAGATTCTTTTTTATTCATGTCAAGATAAATATGGTATCTACTCAAGAGTCAAAGTTGCTCCTACGGAAGGGGCGTACCTACACAGTGTTACTGGCGTGTCATCAAAAACACTCGTCTAATGAAGCACTGAGAAGGTGTTGTCGTCCTTGGCTGTTTGCATGCGGACTGATTTGAGCTGACAATCAAATGGGTGAAGCATTAACTCTTTCTGCTGTCACAGTCTGTTTAGAAAAACACAAGACTGAACAGAAATGAGCATCAGTGTGTCTGTGTTTGCATGTCCCAGGCTTCATTTTAAATATACAAACAGGTCATATGCATCTGTTGAGCCCTAATGGAGAGTAGAATTAGACAGGTGGGAATGAATGGCTTGAAATGCTAGCACCTTGTTTTGTGCAAATCACCCCCGAACTCCATACAAAGAGTAAAATCTTCACCTTTTTTGACAGGTGGTTAACTATGCATATATGCCAAACATTCATATATAGATCTATATATTTTTTGATTTTTAAAAATTTATATGAAAACTATCGTATATACATTGCTTGTGATTGATATAAAAAGCAAATATTTTAGTCATTTGACCATATATACAGCTGCAGGATCTCTGAGCTTTTTTTCTGATTGTTTTTTCATTAAATCTTTTGTCCTTAGCTTCATCTTTTAAATAATTGTCATTCTAAAATTCATTCTAAATGAATTCATAAAAATTCTTCTAAGCATCATATTTCACAAGCTACAAAATCCACCTATGAGGAGAAAAAAAAAACATTAAATAAAGAAATAAAAAAGGCCAAAAAAAATGAGCCAAATGCTGCTTACAGCAGGTTACCATATAAGCCATACGGTGGAAACTTTTACAATTATAGATTCTGTCTTCTGGTTTGTTTATGAGATGTTGAACACCAGTCATCACCATCAAGATAAGCTGCAATATTACAGATGTTTCTCGTCCCACAGTGGTTCTGTCATGCACACCTCACACACATTTGTTCACACACTCGCTTACACGCACACTTATTGCAGTTTCTTATTCAGAATTTCTTATTACCAGATTAAGAAGACTTTTGATTTAGCAAAGTCATATTTGGATAAGAAACTAGTGTGGTTGTGTGCATGAAAGCGTGTAACTGTATTGGGAACACTTTTTTTTTATGTGAAAAATTACAAACGAAAAATAACAAAAGTGGTCTGTGTGAAGGGCTCAAACATGAACACACAGCATTACACCCCACTGTGGGATGTTCAATAAAAGATGGAAGACCAGGTTCTGTAAAACTATATAAAACAAAAGCAAAAAAGGGGGTGGTACAATGCAAATCAATCAAACCAGTCAACTGTCATTTCGTATGGTGATGTAACGTTTCATGCTACAGTCCATCATAAAAGGATAACCATCAAAAAATCATCTTCAAGAGTGTTTTTTGTCTTTATATATATGTATATAATATCATATATAAGTTTTATATTTATGACAAAAATGTTATATTCATATATCTATATACTTTTTTTCTGTCAAATATATATGTATATAATTGGTAAAAATGAGTAAATTATTGGTGGAATAAATCATCTAGGGAGAGAGACAGGTGCAGTTTTGCACAGTCCATTCTGTTTGCTGTCCCTCTCCATTTTCAAAGCTATTTAAATACATTGAGATATTCTATCTAATGTCATATTTCCTTTGGAAACCCAAAGTAAGAGTCTGATTATGAAAAAAAGCCACTAGTATTGGTTAAACATTCTCCCAGTGTAGTACGTCCCTCAGCCAGAAGGGGGCAGGTGGTAGACAGAGAGGATCCGGCCACGCCCAGTCTGCTCATCCACTCCTAAAAAAATACTCTGAAAGGCAACTGAACTTCCTTTTCTCAACAGCATCCCTCCTTTTTTTTCTGGATTAATGATGCAGTGGTAAGAAGCAGATAGTAAAGTGGGGGAAAATGGATTTGGGATTACGGGATTAGTGGGTGTTTATCATGCTAATAAAACTGAAGAATCAATTATGAGATGTTCTGCGTGGGCTTTGTTCAGACAAAGACACGTTTTGGTGTATTTTTGTCGCTAAACATGAAATCGGAATTTTCAAACTACATATGTTCTGCGGGTGGTTTGAAATTTGATTTAAATGCAGTGTGAATTTAAAGTAGTTTTTCCTAATTCAGTATGAAATTTGTATACCCTCAGTTTTGTCAACTATATAGTGAATAGTAAATGAGTGAACGACTGAGTGGTTTCAGCATTTGCAAAAATGCATAAAACACTTCAATGAATCATGAGTTCAGCACCACGGCAAGAATCCATGACGAACATGATTCCAGATTTCGTTTCTGAATGTTGACTATACTGCCTGAAAAAGCGGATCTGATTTCATCAGTCAGTCCTAAAAATCAGATTTGTGTACAGTGTGAACAAAGTCAATTTGATCACTAAATTCACATCCCCTCCCAAACACACAGCACACATGTGATTTGATGCTGGCAGTGATGTGGGAGGGGGCTTAACATAGTGCTACAAAAATGGCATGGAGCAAACACCCACTTTACCAATGATAGATTTAGGAAATAATGGGAGATGGTCCTCACTGCAGAACATGAAATCCACGGGGAGGAGTCGGATCCAGATCCAACTCCTCCCACCTTACATATACCAAACCTACCCATCTCCGCCCCCTGATCCCTAAAAACCCACCCCTAATCCCTAATCCTACCCATCTCCACGCCTTGGATCTTGATCCGACTCCTCCCCGTGGATCTCATGTACTGCATTGAGGTGCTACTGAATAATGGGGTTATTTAAAGCTGAAGTGTGTCATTTTTGCGGCAATCAGAAATGGCAAAATGAATTATTGCGTTCAAATTGTTTCCCAAATGTACCATTGCTTGCACAAACCTTGCAAATGTTGGTGTGTCGGATTGGTTGGGATGCTCAAATGATCAGAGCAACGCTTTGAAGGTAATATTAAAGGTGGGGTATGTGATTCTCTTTTTTGTACATTTTTTCAAAATAACTTGAAATCCTATTCCTAACCCACTTACAGCCACTGAGTTAGAAGCATTGAAATGAAAATTAAGCAATTTAATCATCTGTGGAACGGGCAGGACTCGAAAAAACTCCAGCCAATCATTTCCAAGACCACCAGAATCATTGGACAGTAAGTCCGTCAATCAAACGGTTGTACCACACCCCCCTCCCCCCAGCGCGCGTGACCCCCCGTCGTGCGCATACTCAAAAGTTTGTGACGCATGCGCATCTCGTCAGTAAAGCCAGTTCCATGATTAGTAGTAAATCGTCATTACAATCTCTCGCGCATCTGAGTTTTCACTCGTGCATGATTGCGCTTCCATGTTCTTCGAATGGGTGGAGTCAGAGTCGGCGTTGGAGGAAAGAAGGTAGGACCATTTGAATTGTATATTTTCAAAATCTGCCGGTCGTTTTCCAAATCACATACCCCACCTTTAAGCTGGGATAGGAGAAAGTATTTTAACATCAAAATGACACACTTTGGCTTTAAAGTTCAAGAATCACAAGTAAAATAAAAAGACAAGCAAATAAGAAAATAAAGGAAAACTGTGTGGAGACTAGCTACAGGCAGAGGGAGGCGCTTGGTCAACTCTCCAGCAGCAGTTTAAGAGCGCGCTCAATGTTCATGCGATGACCGACGCGCGTCACACCCAGCTCAGCGAAGTCCTCCTTGGTCAGAGCGGGCAAATGGGAGCCCTCGATCTCATGCTCCTGGAATCGCTCCCGGTGTTCGGCCAGGTTAATGCTGGCCAGCCAGTCGCCTACGTCATACTTGTTCCACAGGTGGAGGGGCTTCTGGTGGAACGGCCGAAGGGCGAGCAGGGGGGAGGGCATGCCTGGCGAAGGGGCGGGAGAGGGAGAGCGACTCCGCGCACTGGAGCTCCTCATGACGAAACGCACTTCTTTCGGTTCGTGAGGGAGACTGAGGCTAGACGACTTAAGGATGGTGGGGGGTGTGATAGGAGAAGTGGCCAGGCCAAAGCCCCGGATGGGTCCCAGAGGATCTGAGCGGTCCGGGGAACCGGGGCTGGGCGTCCGCCGGGTCACTGGGTAGCGGCTGCCTGGTCTGATGGTGTAGGTGGTGCCGTAGCCTCTCTGAGAGATAGTATGGAGCTCCCCCAAACTGCTGAAGAGTCTAAAAGTAGAGAACAGAGAAAAGAGAAAAGGAAGAGAGGATGAAAGTCAACTTTTTTTTGAGAGAAATGGCAGGTATGAGTCCTGAGTTTCAGTGGCTCTCTTGCCCAGTTGTAGTAACAGCATCAGCTATGTTAGGACTCTACGCTTTGAGTTAGACGTGGCAAATGTATTAAACTAGTGTTAGTGAGATGCTTCATTAACGCGTTTAAGCTCTAACAGTAGAAGTGCAAAGGTGTTAGAGAGCTGTGGAGCAAAGATAGATAGAATATCTCATACGATCATGCATGATCAAGTTTATACAGAGTGAAATCAAAACTAAATTACCGAATCTTTAATTTTAGAGTTTTTAGAGTTAATATAGAGTTTTGTTTTTAGAGTTTATATATTTGTCATAGAACTAACATTTTAAGTTTCCTTCCGAAAATGCACCACATTTACGCACAAAAAAATGACTATTTAATGAGTTTCAATGTCTTTTTTGATTCTTCAGTGAAAATATCTAAAACTATCAGCACCAATTTACAATAAGGTTTCATTTGTTAAAATTAGTTAACTACATTCATTAACATGACCATGTACTGTATTAATCTACTAATACATTACTACTACTAATTACTAACTATATTTTTTATTAAGTAACATTAACAAAGATTATATTTTAAAGGGGTCATATAATGCCATTTTTGTACAAGTTAATATGAATGTTTAGGGTCTAAAATGAAAACTTTGTAATATACTTTTATTAAAAATTCTCATTAGTATTTTAAGAAAACACTAATTTAACCTGGTCAAAAACAGCTCTGTTTTTAGCACGCCGTTTCAGTGCATATGCCTTTAAATGATAATGAGCTTCGCTGACTCCACCCCTCTGTTCTGCTGGCGTTTTGACACAATGCACGTGGAGTAATAATAATAATAATAATTAATCACATTTATTTAGTGCTTTTCTGGACCCTCAAAGCGCTTCACATAGAAGGGGGAATCTCCTCAACTACCACCAATGTGCAGCATCCACCTGGATGATGCGACGGCAGCCATATTGCGCCAGAACGCCCACCACACACCAGCTTACTGGTGGGGAGGAGACAGAGTGATGAAGCCAATTGGTATATATATACATGGGGATGATTAGGAGGCCATGATGGACAGAGGCCACTGGACAAATTTGGCCAGGATGCCAGGGTTACACCCCTACTCTTTCGAAAGACATCCTGGGATTTTTTATGACCACAGAGAGTCAGGACCTCGGTTTAACGTCTCATCCGAAGGACGGTGCTCTTTTGACAGTATAGTGTCCCCATTACTATACTGGGGCGTTAGGACCCACACAGACCACAGGGTGAGCGGCCCCTGCTGGCCTCTCTAACACCTCTTCCAGCAGCAACCTGGTTTTCTCAGAAGGTCTCCCATCCAGGTACTAACCAGGCTTAGCCCTGCTTAGCTTTAGTGGGCAACCAGTCTTGGGCTACAGGGTGATATGGCTGCTGGCTGTCAATGCTTTCATGCATTTCATGGAGTGTTGCCTTGACAACAGTTGAGGGTATATTTTGGAGAAAGAATGGCAGCGGGAGTCTCTGAGGACACATCTGTGCAACCGTATCTGTTTGAACCGGAGTCAGACACGGAACAAGATGACGGCCGCAAAGAAGTTCGACAATTAAGGCTCGAACAGGACGTTTCTGAATGGTTGGTTAACGTAACTTTGACACTTTGACACTTTTGACACTTTGATCTATTTTTGTATGCACTGGCAGGGTAGAGAAGTGAGATACGAACGCTATGTGTTTACTGATGTATACGTTAGTTCAATGACGTTACAACTAATGGTCATGAACAACTTTTTTTCGCGATTTGTAAAGATTAATATAAAGGTTAATAAAACTTTACACTCACTTCTTCTGGAGGTGCAGCAGGGACATAAATAGTTGCTACCGATTCTTTTTTCAGGAGCAGCTTCTTAGCAAAACCAGCTTTACACTGACCCTCATTTATAAAGCAGTCTGGTGGTGAGAAATGATTCGCGCAAACATGAAAGCATTGACGTTGATCGTGGGGAATATTCCCTTCGAAAACAAAACTCAGCCACTGCGTCTTCAGCGGTTCGGATTTAGGAACATCAACAATTGTGGGAGGGGCGTCCGTTTTATTGACGTCACAAAAACGAACGGCTCAATTTGAGGCAGGGGAAAACATTTAAGGAGATTAAAACAAAAACACTTTATGGATTTTTATCATTATATGATGGTTGTGTACAGGCACTGCCAACACACATTTCAGTACAATCAACTTGTAAAAGTGCATGTACCATTATATGACCCCTTTAACAAATGTATTGGTCATTGTTAGTTAATGCATTAACCAATGTTAACTAACGGGACCTTATTATTAAAATGTTCTAGTTAAATTGAGTTAAATAGAAACAAACTAAACATATAGTTGACCAAATGCATATACATAATAATTTTTTTTATTTCAGCTGTTGGCATTAAAATCATTTATTAAGCTTGTCAAGACTGAAAGTGTGTTTAACCTCTTAACCTTCTCCAGAGCGTCGGCGCACTGAAGCGTTTTTTTATTTATTTAGTTCAAATATACTATCAGATTTAATGTTATACCTTGACAAACTATACATCATTAAAAAGATATAAGACTCAAGATTCAGTATTTGACCACTATTGTATTCTGAGAAACTTATAGTGACAGTTATGTCTTAATTTGTGTCAGGAGTTATGAAATGAAAAAAACGAGTCGATACCTTTAATATGAATTATGAGCGTCAGCTGGTCCATTCATAAAAAACACTCCGTGCTGTCCTCATGATAGCGATTCACAAAACAACGTCCCTGAGGGCTTTTAGCTCAACAATGTGCAGATGTGGAGAAATATTGATATATTCTCATAGATTCACATCATATTTCTATAGACAGGAATAATATTTATTGAATTTATACCCAAATGCGTCGATGTAATCATAATGATCGCTTCTTCCTGAGATGTGCTGTGTTTTCCATTCATACCAATAGCATGGGGGCGCTATTATGTCCAATAAAAGTCCATATATGGATCATGAAGAAGACCCATAGTCATGTGACATTCCAGGACGTCACTGAGTGATACAGAAAGTACAGAGATCGCTGTAACATGCAGATAAAGATGTTTTGAAGACAATAAACATGATTGCAATGATATTTGAGTTACCTGTGTTCTTCAAGCCATGCCAGGTATTTCATAATAATAGATTATATTTATAATGTAATGCTAATCGATATAGATTTCATCATCGTTCAGAACACTAAATAATACATTTTCTGTCTGATTTTTTTTTTATCTGAAGCCAAGTTAGATCACAGAAGATTATTTAAAACACTAGACTTGCGTTATAGTGAGTTTGGAGCGCAAACATAGTTTTAATCTCATAAATGGTCGTGTATTGATGGTGTGCTAAGCTAACATGCTAGCGAGCCCAGGCGCACCTGCCACGAGCAGTTATTGTTTTATGATTTTTTTCTAAATAGGAATGCTTACTGAAATGTTTCAGTGCATTTGATACCAGTTTCAAATATTTAGTGAGAACTTTGATAAAAGAAATTAGGGTTTGAAACCCTATGAATAGCTTGTGAATAGCCAGTCGTTAGTAGCTATAATGCAGACAAAAGAAATGCATATTTAGAGCCATAATAACCAGTCTGGAGAGGTGTAAATGTGTGCAGGGGAGACTGAGACTGAATGGGGCACCACAAAACAATAGAGACAATAGACTGAATAGATGACTCAGAAGATGACTAAACATCAGTTTGCTAATAGAGTCTAATCAAAATAAAGTAATTTGACATGATCTTGAAAAACATTTAACTAAATACAGAGCTTTATACTTATCATTTTCAGATTTTAAATATAAAATGGTCAGACATGTGGCTTTAGCTGCAGTGCATTTCTAGATTGCTCCAGGGCCAACTTCAATTTTATTTTCATGAAGATGTTTCATAAAAATAAATTTCTAATAACTTTACAAAACTTTGAAGCTATTTAAAATTGTTTTTTTCATTATGACAATAATTAATTCTACATTTACAATAAACAACCAAGTGTCAGCTTTCAAATGAGATCATACTTGTGCTTTTAGTGCAAAGGGTTCATGAACTGTATCTGTTTTAGTTTGGGTATGTCATTTCTGGGGATTTTTCAATAGTGGGCTTGAAGCTTAACAGGTTAATCTTCTAGTTAAAGTTCTGCACGGTACAACTGTAATAGGCAAGAGAAACTCTCTTTCCACTTAAAACCTGCCTCCGTGAGCACTGAAGTGAAGATCAGACATAATTACTCAGTAAACAATCAAAGATAATGACTGGGGTGTTACGTGAGTTCGAATGAAATCTGAATGAAATGTATAACGTGTCTAGATTTACACAGATTTTATGAGCACTTTATAGTAGAACACTGAAAGCACAACCAAACATGCACCACATGAGAAATAATAGATGACAGAAGACAGATGTAGAGACACGCATAACATCTTAACCTTCAAATTACATATAATGTATTCGTTTTTAAATACATATTATAGGATTAATATGTTGTATATATATCCTACAATATCCAACATATAAGTATTTTAGGATTAAAAAATTATATAATTATATAAAT
This sequence comes from Rhinichthys klamathensis goyatoka, assembly GCF_029890125.1. Lineage (NCBI taxonomy): Eukaryota > Metazoa > Chordata > Actinopteri > Cypriniformes > Leuciscidae > Rhinichthys > Rhinichthys klamathensis. The sequence continues at coordinate 1,429,505 of NW_026606932.1, forward strand.
TCATAATTTGATATTTTTACGTGAATAGCCAAGTCAACCATATTTATGCATCTGGGTGAAGAGGACAGAACTTATTTAGCAATATGAATGCAAGCTCTGATCATTATCTATCATATCTGTAGAAGCAGCCTATGGAAAATCTAAAGGAAAACAAATGTCCTATACCTGATTTGATCAAATCCTTTTGCCTGTGTAACTTGATGATTGAGGACAATTAAGCAGAGGGGGCCTGGCCAAATTAGCATAGGGCGGGTCAGTAGATGAGGGGGTGGATGATGATCAGGGCTTGACTTAGAGGTGTGGAAACAGACAGAAAAAAGAGATGAGATGATTCATGCGCACTTACACAGGTGCCCGGCTCTTCTGGGCTTAGCCTCAGATTCAGCTCTAGACAGAGCAGCGTAGCATGCAAAGAGAGAGAGTGAGAGAAATAAAGAGATAGTAAGGGGGGAGAGAGAGAGGGGGAGATGGAGAAAGAAAGAAAGAGAGAGAGAGGGGGGAGGGGGGCAATGAGAGAGAGAGAGAGAGAGCGGTCGGTTAGCATCAGTCCATGACAGAACAAAAAACAAACACCACACACATCACATCCTCAAAAATGTCAATCGAATGCAAAACAAATGCGTAGTGACACGGACCAGAGCGCAGCTATCCCCAGACGTCAGCTTTCAATAGTTGAAGATGCACATATACACATTACCAATAATGACTGACTTTTTTTTAATGATGATGTGAAATTCAAGTATTTCTTTGAATACATCTTGTGTCTGGGGTAAGGTGCCGTTCTGGTCAAATGAAACAAAAATTAAGCAAAAAAAATCAAAATGAACAAATATGTATGAAAAATAAACAATGCATAAAACTACATGAGCAACCATTTTTCTAAGAAGAAGCCGGAGCGGTCACTGTGTTAGCATGATTAAAGGATGAAAGTGTCAGAAAGATACAGAAATGAAACACTCAGTGAGCACAGTAAGCTTGGACAGCATGTCTGTATGATGGGAAATAAAAAGAAACGTTTTAAACGACTATGCAGAATGAGAGGAATGAGAGATCGCCTTTATGACACTGATGATTATGTTGGTTTTATGTTGGATTTTCTGATGGGAAATATAATTTAAACAATTTAATTTATTACAATCCAATTTGGTTTATGAATAAAATAGCATTGTCTTAACACAGGGGCTGGGCAAACATGAGTTTTAAGGAGTAACTTATCTCAAAACACTACAGTACTGTGAGTAACATGGGTCAAACAACACATTCATATTTGTAGGATGTTGCAAAAAACATCAGTCACACCTTGACTCACATGCATACTGCTAGCACAGTGCCACAGAGGAGCAGGCTGCAGGGGAAAGCTCACTAAGTTAGATGTGTCAGAGTTTGGAAGGTGAAAGGTCAAAGCCTGAGATGGTGCATGCCCTCAGGCCATCTGTTACCTTGTGAACACCCAAATGGCAAAAGACGGGAACTTAAAGAAGGACTTCATGGTTAAAATCCAATTCATGTCAATGTAGTCAACCTACTAAATGGAATTGAGAATGTCTTTTGAGTTGTATCATGTATCGTACACTGAAGGTGTCATAGCGAAACTGATGACCAAACCGGATGCACTATGGCATATTTTTTTGTTAATTTGCCAGGGTGGACAAAGGAACACAAGAACCTGCAGAATTTATTAATAAAACCAAGAGTAATGTCAGCAAAAGTGATTGAGTATGGGGTTAGTGGATTGATAAACAATAGAAAATAAAAGGAATGACATTTGATTTACCCTAGTGGCTAAAAGCTAAGGTTTACTGTCTTCCATGTCCTTGTCACATCTGTTGGGATATAAAGGACTTCAGCTGTATTTGAGGATATAAGCAAAATAGTACAAAGCTGGTGCTTTAAAAATCAAGACAGAAAAAGCATTGCCCTTTGAGCTCTTATATGACAACTTCATTCTAATTAATAGTTTTAACTCAAACTGTCCCTGTAGCTCTGGTTATGTGTATTTATGGATCTACAGAAATGTCTACAGTATATCACTGTAACTATTGTCTACGGATTGTATGGTACAGCTTTGAGATCAGCCTGAGGCCGTTCAACGTTACTTACCAGTGGTTGTCGAATGCTGAGATAGTTCTGGGGCTCCAAACATCTCAATGAAGAAAGCATGTTAAACATTAACACTTAATATTTCTGGATTTGCTTTTTTTGGCATGCTTTGGGGCATGTCATTTTCATGGGGCATGTCATTTTCACGAGGATGTTTATTATATCTTGTGCATGTTCTTTTTATTTAATATTACTGAATACAAACTGTGAGTTTAAATTGAACATCGTTAGTCAGATTTGGGAAAAGAATTGCACAAGGTAAATGTTCTCACTGCCATTAAACCAATAGGAAACTTGCATTAGCAGTATAAACAACTTCTTTTTCCCTTTACTATGTTGCTTTAAAAATGTGTTGAAATTATTTTCATGGGTGTTTCGGTTGTGAAATTGATTTGCGTTTGCTCTTCTTCTGGATTCATGCCTTACCTTGCACCAACCACGGGCGATTTCCTTCCGGGGTCAAGTGAAGCTCCAAGTGGCTCTTCCCCAAGTGAGCGTGTGTCCTTGTTCAGCTGCTGCAGCCTTGAGCTGAGCTCACTGATCACAGTGGGCTTGCCTTCCTCTGCCCCCGAAAGCGGACGGGGTTCCACAGGGTCCCCCCACAACTTGGAGCGTCTCTGGAAGAGGTAGCGGGGTCTGGCCGGGCCTGAGGCTCCCGCAGCAGCAGCCAGCGCAGCCGCGTGCTGCTGTGAGAGCAGTTCGCTATCAGATGACTGTTTAAGCAGGGGGTCCCTGAATGTCACCGGGCCCTTGCTGAGCTGGGACTTGAGCTTTGGCTTTGGAGGCACTGGCGGCTTATCAAGAATGAACGTCTGACCATCTGCGTAGGTGGTGTAGGTGTCCGTGGGCTCGCCGCTTTCCGAGGACAGTGTAGACATGCTGGAGACAGTGGAGATGGTGCTCGTGGTCTCCAGGTGGTGATCGCTGGAGCTACGAGTGTCTACCTCTTCCACCCCGGAGTCAGCAGCAGACTCTGGGCCCAGGTGGGACTCAGATGGCTTCCCTGAGGCTGCTTGCGGGCCACTGCTAGCGGGAACCTGTGCTGCTGCGGCGGCGACCGCTGCTGGAGGGGCAGGGAGTGGGGGTGGAGCTGAGGGCAGGGCAGAAGGGGTTGTCTGCCCCAACGTATGAACAGGAGGTACTGCAGTTACAGGTGTCTTTCCAAGAAGGCCATTGGCAAATTCATTCGGTGGAGGAACCACACCAATTTTACGGAGATCCTCACGCGTCTCCTCATCACTCGAGGAGAGCATGGCAGGTGGCAAGGTGACAGTGTAGGGATCGACATCCTCCTCGGAACTACCCTGAGCCAGAGTTTTATCTAAGGGTGGGCTGGGAGATGGCTGGGAAGCTGGAGGTGGGGTTGATATTGAAGGAGCAGCAGGACCAGGGGACTTGGTGCGTTTTATTTCGGCCAACATGGGTTTTGGGCTCTCTGACAATGCCTTAGGAGAGGGGACACTGTGCTCTGGGCTGGGCCCCACAGCCTGCCCATTACTCGTTGCATGAACCATGATAAGCCCAGCAGTTTTCTGCTGAGATGTGTCCATGATGCTGATGATCATACTTTTCTTGTCCTCAATTTTGCTCTCATCCTTCCTTTCTGTCCTTGTTTCTAACTCTTTCCTGGTGGATATGGGACTTCCCCACTGAATTTTGCTGGTGGGGGCGGAGGTCTCGTAAATTCTTTTTGCCGCAGGGGAAAAGGGAGGCGAGGCAAACTCCCCCTCACCCTCTGACCGCTCAGCCTCTTTGCTCTGGGTCTCCATATACAGCACCCCTCCAGCTGCTTCGTGTTTAGTTCTGGGCTCAGGGCTGCTTGAAGGGGACTGACTCTGGGAGGTTAATGCTCGTTCCCTTGCGGCCAGCGCAAGTGCCAATGGAGAGTTAGGGTCCAGGGGCTTGCCCGTCAGTGGGTGAATGAAGGTGGTGCCCCCAGGAGAGGGACGCAACGCCAAGGCGGGAGGAGGCAACTGACCAAGTTCACGTGTGAGCATTCGTTCATCGACAGAACGTGATGGTGTGAGTGAGGGGGCCTCTGGGGGTGGTGCTGAACTGCCCTCCATAGTGCCCACAGATAGGAAGACTGTAGATTTCCGCCTCTCCTCCAGACGACGTTCCCGGTCTTTCACAGCATCAGCAATTGCAGCAGCAAAAGGTCCTTTCCCTTGCAACAATCCCTCAGCCTGAGCCTGACTGCGTTCCTTCAACAGCTGCTGCTGATGATGATAGAAATCAGCCCTGCTGGTGTGGTGGGCAGCTAGGCGTCCAGAGGGAGAGTGCTCTCTCGCATGGATGGATGCCAGTGCTAGTGAGGCTCTCTCCTGAGCATCTTCCACCTGCAGTTGCTTTACAAGTGGGCTCTTCCTCCGCTGTGGCTTGCTGGGAGGCGGCATGAACAGGCCTACGCTGAACTGGCCCACATTGGCGTAGGGGTTATCGATGACTCGACCTTTCCGCTTGATCCTCTCTGGCGGAGTTGAGATAGGACCTGGCCTGGGGATGTCAGTAGGCTCTACGGGGAGGTGGGTGGAGTCCTGCAGAATGATCATGGAGCGAGCTTTCTTCTGCCGTTCCATGTGGGAGGCATGGCGAGGCGGCTCATAAAGCTCAGCGGACATTGTCTGTGGCAAAGCATGCAGTCTCGGCTCAGAGCCTGGTTTAAAACTGGAACGGCTGGGGTCATGAATGCGGCCAGGGGGAGGAGGTGGGCAGAACGAAGGAGGGGGTCCAGTATCTAGATAGTAAAGTGACGGGGGAGGTGGAGGAGCCATTTGGGGAGGTGGAGGAATACTATGGCTGTCTCTCAGGCTGTCCGTCATGGAGGAGCTCCGTGGAAACCTGTGTTCCGCTGCTAGGGCAGACAGTCGATCCTCTTCGGTTGCTCCTGCACAGACAGACAGACAGATAGATCTATAAAAATGTATTTGGGGTTTTGTTTGAGCTTGGATGATAAACCAGTGTGCAATATTTTGCAGATTTGGTCTTTGCTCTTTCCTTTAACATTACTGTGTGTCCATAACTGTAACGTTCCTTTAATGTTACTGTGTGCTAAAATATGGCATTTCAATGCATTCAGATTTGTGGATCAAAATACAGTAACACTTCACTGCTGTATGAAATTAAGGAGCTTAATAGAACATTGTATTTAAAATATTTATATATATTACCAAAAGACTTTGTTCTAGCCATGCTTTTCGGCAGCTGCATGTGGGCTTTTTCCAATGCTGGATGAAGAGCACCATGAAGAGCAAGTCCTTGCCGCTCAAAAAGAGACTGCACAAAAACAGAGAAGACATATATGTTAAAAGGTAAAGCAAAAAATGATGTCATACTATCAACAGAGTGTTTCTGCTTGCCATTGTTATTGTAAGAGGCTTTAACCCAGCTAAAAGTACCAGCATAGCTGGTAACAAGCATACAGCATGTTGAGTTTTAGATGCTTATATACAGTGAAATTATACTGGTATATTAGTCCAGCATCGAACCTGCATAAAATCAGTTTTTCAATTAGAAAAATTTCCATTTTAAATTTTTCTTTTTAACTCCACTGTATACAGACAACATATCTGGTCAATACAGCTGAAATGGGACACTTTATGATCATTTGAGTGTGTGTGTGCACATACTGTATCTTACACTGATTTCTGCTGGTGTCATTCGGCGACTGGTAGGACGTTGCTTCACCGTGGCTGCTCTGTAGTCTTCTACCTTCGGCCTCAGTACTGTCTCCTGAGAGGCCAAAATCTCATCTAGCCTTTCTGTTAACAAATACACATACAAAACAAAGTTCATTACACACATCCACACAAATAGTACTCAAAAAGGTGTAATATGAATCATATCTGATCACAAGCTTTCAAATAAAATAATAACAAAGTAAATATGAAATGGAAATGCTTAATGCCATAAAGTGAATTAACACAATGCATCATTGCTCCTCATTTATGGCAAAAGGTGTAGTATGACACACTAGCTCAGTTCCAACCTATAGATCTGCCTGCTGTATACTGTCTAATTGAGCAGTGCCATTCACACTGGATGCACTCTTTTGTTCTTTTGAAGTTTAGCAAGGTATGTTTACAAAGAAATACAATTAAAAAAAAAAACACAGATGGATAGAGAATACTTCCTGTGTGAATGGTCCCTAAGGCAGCATCCTAACTGAAATAGAACCTGATAAGTGACTCATTTGGGACACTCCACATGCCAAACACATAGCGTTCCTCACATGACGCATATGAAAGGCAAAACTCACAATGCATTTCCATAGAGTTTGGCATTAGCACATGTTGCTACCCTAAGAGTGTGATATTCAAATAAGCATGAAATTTGTTTAATTTATCTATCATTTTTTACTGATACTTATATTTATTAAGTTATTTTATTCAATTTATTCAATTATTTTAATAGATATAAGTTGATATAGAATGGTAATTTTAATATTTGAGCTTTTTCTATTTCTCTGTGACATCCAAAACAGGTATTTATAAAGACAACATAATTTAGCTGCCTTCATGTTGAGAACGCCCAAAAAAGCTGGCTAGGTAGGCAGCTCACTAGGTTTTGGAACAGAGCTAAATAAAGCATATTCCAGCGTGAGCAAGCTGAAGATGGTTGCATGCACATGATATAGCAATATTGCTGTGATTTTGTCGGTTTCTAAAAACAGTAATGTGTAACTCACCCCCTCTTCTCCTCCTAGAGGCTGAGCATGAAATAAATGTACAGAACACTTCTCCATTAAAGTCTCCCAGCAGCAAATGTTTGGCGATATGTGTTTCAGTGTGTGAACGTAAGTGTGTGTAATGAACTCAGTAAATTCAGAGCACAGATTGAGCGAGAGAGAAAGACAGCTGATGTTTCGAACAGCCCAAATGGCTGCAGGAGGGAGATGACACCGTTAATAAATAAACAAGAAAGAGCAACAGGGAGGAAGAGAAAGACAGACAGAAAATGTTGCATCCAAGTGTGTGCATGTGTTAAACTACCTATTTTCATAATCGACTATTTTATAATCTAACTAGTTAATTATAAGGAAGACTGTGCACATTGAATCCAAGAACATGCATTCCTCCAATAGGATATATGAGAGATATTCAACAAATATACAAGTTAAAATAATGATAACCTTATACTGTACAGAAATAATATGCATAATAATGGCAGCAATGCGACAGCAATTGCTTTAAAAGTTATTGTTGAAGGCAGTGGATTTGTTACAGAAGCGGTGTTTTGTTGGCTTTCACAGTGATGAATTTACTTCCCTGACAGGATGCTAAAGCCCAGTAAACTGTTAGCATGCTAAAATTCCCTATGAATAAACTCTAAGACAAAAAAATCTAAAGAAATTTAGAAAAACTATTCAACTCCACAAATCAACTAGTGTGTGTGTGTTTGTTCGAGGATGTCTTACCTAGCTCTTCGAGCTCAGCGGTCATGCTTTTGGACCTCAAGGTAAGGGTGGTGCTGGGTGCTCTTTTTGGAGGCGGGGGCGCTGTGGAGGAAAGGCAAGGAGTAGATGAGAAGATGTGATGGTGTGGCGTGGGGCCTTCACGGCTGCTGCCCATCGGCAGCTGCCAGCGCTTTTTCACCATCTTCATCTGAAGATCACAATGTACCACACTGCCACACCACGATTAAACTCTATGCTGCCGTCTTTCTCTCTCTGGAATCATGTAACTATCAGACATCTCCTGTGTGCGTACGCGTCCATAAATCCACTTCCTTTCTTGGTAGCCCTCTGATGGATGGTAGAAAGAAATACTTGTCTCCCAAAATCCTTCATTTCACATTCATTCTCTTACAACCCAAAGGGTGGTCGAGTTTCCCTTTGTCTCTCAGAAACGAAACCTGACGCTTTATAGCCAAAGCATGATATAAACTCCCAATCAGCATAAAAGGAAGCACCAAGAAAACGAACAGAGTTCCAGGAGATCAGACACTTCTGTTGTCTCAATAACATCAGCGTAAAACTCCTCACTCCTTCAGCTAACAACCTTGCAGACCGGAGTAGAGCTCTGGAGAGAGAGAGATGGGGAGAGAAATACCAAGGCACTAATGCAATACTTACTTCAAACATGCATTGTAGTAACCATGGCAACTCTGGCAGGAGCAAGGCCTGGGTTTGTGCATTTAAACTGTGAGAATCTGTGTGTGAGTTTGTATGTGTGTGTGGGAGGATATAGCCACAAAACTAACAACAGACACTCCGTTTTTATTTCATCAGTAGTGTGTGATAGTTTGCATAGCCCAGAGTTCTGCAATTACTTTGCAGGTGAGCGTGATTTTGACAAGTAAGAACAAAATTCTTATCGACAATTAGCCTGGCTAACGTCAGACCATGTCTCATTGACATTGAGACGTGTTCAGACGGGAACCACATGTTCATTTTCTCGTATTTGAGGCGTGGTTTACGAATGCCCAGAGCCGTTTATTGGGTGCTACGAATGTCTATCAAATGCGCCTGTACGTAGCTCATGGCCAATCGTTTCAATTATACCAGATGGCGTATGTTGAGCGAAAGAAATTAGACGAGGAAGAAGACGATGGGTCAGAGATTTATTTGCGCTCTAAACTACTTAGAACAATATCTAAGGCTGCATCGAAAGGTAACTTCCATGTTGGATCCATAGGTATAAACAAACTGCTTCGGTGTGTCGCATAGACGTCGTCATCGTCTTGCTGCTCCCTCCCCGTTCTGTAATTGGTGCCCTCGCTGAGGCGAAAATTTGGTCCATGGTATCCAGACTGCCTAGCAGAGCAAAAGTAAAAGTAAAATCGCGCTGCACAAAGGCAGTAAGGGGAAACCCAGGCTAATCGACAATAATAATCATTTTAAAAAAAAACTATCACTTTGCTCTGATTGTAGGGATATTTCATTTCTATTTCATGCTGTAGAGCTTGCTGCTAACAACGCAGAGGTCATGAGTTAGATTCCCAAGAAATGTATGAACTAATCAACAGTATAGCTTAAATGCAATGTAAACAGCTTTGGATAAAATCATCTGCCAAATGCATTAAATATAAATTAAGTTAATGCATTTTACACTTGAGAGACTCACTTGTTGAAAATATATGATGCAATGTAATAAAATGCAATGTAATAAAATCCAGCAACTTAATTGGTATTTATTAACCAAATAAATAAAATAAAATAAAAAGGCCTGTAATTGGAAGTTTATGCATTTTGGTTTTATCTGATGGTTTTATCCATAGACTGTAAAAAAAGATGGACGACACCCCTTTGCTCTCTTCCATTGGTCAGAAGTAAAGCCGCCAGTATCCCGATATGGGGCTGACATCTTGGAACTTGAGTCTGCGCAGAAGCGATTTCGGGACCAGACATGCGCAGTAGTGAGCAGGAAGTAAAGCCGCGAAATCAAGGCCCCGCCCCCACTCTCGCGGAATCAAATCGCAAGAACACGCTCCTGCACTTTTTTAAAATTAATTATAGAAATTTAGATATTAAATTTAAAGCTCCAATCTCCAATTTGGAAAAACATGGAACATGGATATTTGAAGTGTAATTTAATTGTTTAGTTGGTCTCACGTGCCGTTGAATAACATGGGGAGGCGGGGTTTATGACCTATACTAGGACCGGCCACCGGGGGGCGATCGAGACGTTTTGACTTCACTTTTCAGGGCTTGTGCGGCACGCTTGGTTTAATCTAAAACAACTTTTACATTTTTTCTCATGCATTTCATGTACTGTTTGAGCAACAGGAAATAGAAAAACAAAACAGACAAAGCACAGCAAAACGTAAACAACTTTAACTAAACATGCATCTTAAACACAGCAAGACTGTCTTATGCATCTATAAAAACAAAGATGCAGTTCTTGAATGCAAGAACTTACACTTTATCTGTAATAAGTGGGAATAAAGTGTTTAACGGGTAAAATGTTAATATAGTTGTAGACAAGGTAATGTCAAGTACAAGTAATGTCCCAATAAATTATTAGCAAATTTATGAATTTAATGAATATAATCATATAACACTGAATATGTTGTTATTATAGCCAAAGACTATAGAATAACACAAGATGCGTCACTCATATTATTTTGAATAAAATAAGTCCCGCCTTCTAAATAAGAGCCAATCGCCGACTGGTAAAGTAATCGTGTCACTGCTGCTGCCGTTAGAAGCCCCGGTTCCTATAGACCTTATGCGCCAGAGAAACTAGAGCGCAGCCATCTTTAGAATATTGTCTTTGAACTTCCGTTATTGCGGTCGCTCTGTATATTTTATGGCATCGCTCTCAAAGAGTAATTAGCTGGTGAAGTCGATTTACTTATTGTAGAGTTAACGAACGTTATCATGAGCATTGTAATGTTTAAAGCAGGTGTCTTAACAAACATCAGTAGACCGGGGAGATCTTAAAACGAGCCGTTCATTCATAAATACGTAAGATCGCAGTGAAAATACAGACCGGAAGACAAAAGACAATGAACAACAGTCAGACGTGCGCTTCCGCTGTGCATGAGCTTGATCCAGCCTGAACATTTTCATTTTCTGTCATGATTCGAGCGTTTAGAAACAAAGACAGTTATGAGACAGAGATCAAATATGAAATTTAATCATAAGCTTGGCGAACAGTTTTGGAGAATTTTATTGTTCCCCATTCAAAGAGACATGAGCTGCACTTGAATGCCCGAGAGTCGTTTTAAAGATGGCCGCCGAGTGAAATGACTTGTCTTAAAGGGACTTTGTTATAGCTCACTGTTTTATAATACAATACACTGAGGTGCAAACAGTATCTGCCACTATTTGCACTAAGTATAAATATCATCTAACAACTATTTACACTTAGTGCAAAGAAAATACCTTTTCTTTCTATTTGCACATAGGCCGTGTGTCCACCAAAGCGTTTTTAGCCAGCTGAAAATGCCTAGTTGTGGGTGCTTGAGAGCGTTTTGGCAGTGCAGCGGGTTTTTTTTCCAGTTGAGACGCTTTGCTTGCTATGATATGGAATATCGCGGAAGTGCTACTAGTATCTAATTTCACAGATAATTTGTTTCTGTGTTGTTTCTATATAAAAATGTTGATATAATTGCTCTGGCTCTTGTTTTAAATTATTATGCTTGATGTTGTTGTCATCTGTTGAAGTTGTACAAGCAGAATGTGGCGGGTTGGTCGGTGTTGTATTTGTCCCGCCCTTCCTCCACTGTGATTGGACGGCTGCTGGGTAAAAAGTGATAGTGATGAGCGCTGCGCTTTACCCAAAGTTGACCATTCTACAATTCTCGCCGACCGGTAAAAAAAACACAGAAAAATGTGTGAAACAGACACTCAGTGCCTTGTCACTCTGCTGCCGTTTTAAAAAAACGTGATGCTCCCATTGAAAACAATTGAAAAAATACACTAGCCTTGGGAAAAAACACTTTGGTGGACACACGCCCTTAGTGTAAATAGCATCTGTTGCTATTTTTCCCACTTTTTTTCTTTAAGCTTGGTGGCGCTTATTGGCACTTTTCTTGGAGAAGTTTGATCCCCTTTAAAGCACCAACACTATTTGGACCAGACTAACCAACCCGCCAGCCAGATTCAAACCTTACACTGTGAGAGGATTTGGATAAAAGCATCAGCTAAACGACTTACTTACTGTGCTGCTCCATCATCAACTAAAGCCAAACACAGGTCAATAAAGGGTTCGGATTGTGTAGGAGTTGCAGATAAAAGTGAGGATAGTTTACATGGATACTGAATAGACTTCCTCTTTGCATTTCGAGGTTTTGCTATAGTTCTAATAACTCTACCAGTAGACTCATTTAACTGCTAATCGATTGAGTGGGTGTAGGAACGCACAGATGTGTGGAAAACGTGTGTGTAAAAGCTGCACAGAAAATACTTCGACGCTTCAATCTGCTTAGTCATCACAATTTTTTGTGACAAACAACCCTGTCATTTAGTTAATGCTCCTGAAGTTTTCTCTTCTGAAAAACACAGTCATTACCATCCCGATCGGCTGTGATCATTAAACTCGCTCCTTTATTCATTCTTGCAGCATTTCTTTTCCTCGTGTTTGAGACTAGATTGCCCTGTTGGGTGAGATCTCTCAATGTCTGATCATTACATACACAGTACAGAGCATCAAAGGCTGGTTCCCTAGCAACCCGTGCCTTTAAGAGCTCTTCTGTCTGACTGCAGTAGCCCCGCCCACAATAAACAAACAAAACCAGCAGTCAGCACATTCCCTATAGCTCAACTACAACACCACATTCACAATATTACACGATTTTTGTGAAACCGACTTATTCTTGACAGACACACTGTTAAACACACAAGAAAACATATGAACTATATTTAAGCAATATATTAAGCTGCAGACCTTGTTTATAAGCTGCAATCCTGTTAATATTACTTGCATTTTAATATGCAAGATAAATCAGTTCTGTTGGAAGTGAACAAGCAGCTTACCCTTCTTCCTGACTGTCTCCTCAGACTCTGGCTTGCGTGTGACTGACACCACCTTCATAAGGAGGCTATTTCCACCCTGCCGGATGAGTGACACCACCTGCTTGTGTCCCACTTTTACCACGTTTACACCATTCACCTAAGAGACCAATCACAAACAAATCATAACTGTTTCTGCCCCTCCAACACATTCAAAGCATCTCAGACTAGACTGACTGGTCATTACACAGCTTCAGCAAAACACAATTGCATTTTTATGTGCTGAAGATGTAAAACATGATAAAAGGGGATATGGACAAATCAATCCTATACCTCAATGAGGAAGTCACCAGTCCTTAGCCCCGCCCTCCAGGCCACGCCCTCAACATCCACAGACTCCAGGTACTGCAGTGCGGGAAAGGCAGGTGTGGGTGTAAACTCTTCAATGGGTGTCTCCGCTACATAAAAACAGAAAATCATATGCAATACATCACATACTGATTCTTAGACTCTTTGTGAAGCTAATAGCAATGCTTCCATCCACCTATTTTTATGCATATTTTATTAAAAAAATGCTGGATGGAAACACCAATTTGAGCTTAAATTCTAAAAAATGTGCATTAAAAAAAGTTTAACTGAGGCAGATATTTTTTTATCCGATAAGACATGCGCATAAACTTCGATGGAAACAGTTACCGTATAAATCCCTTAATGCACAACTTCCATGCCTCAACAGTGAATGTGATTGGATTACTGGACCAACCAGCCGATTAATTTCAATGCACAGCATCTCAAATGTTGAAATGCCTGAGCCAAAGTCTGTCATCAAAATGGTTGCTTATAATTACCTCCCAGAACTGTCTCACATGATTGCATTCCCAAACACAAGGATTCCATCTCCGAACGGAAGATAACATAGCAGCGTTTATTGTGTTTCGTCGGTGCGCTCTGAGGTGCAAATCATTTATAATGTGCGAAAAAAGATGAAATGGTTTCCCTGATTGCAGCAACTTCAATTTTCATTACAAATATTTTTGTGGCAGTTTTCCAGGAAGTGATGATTTTGTTCTTTTGAACACATGGGATGGAAATGGTGCTTTATTCACAAATGTTTTATGTGATATTGCAATTTTGCGCACAAGTTAATATCGTAACTCTGAATGGAAAAATAGCTAATGAATGGCTTACGTATAGATATCTCTGCTGGGATAGGTCAAAGCATTTAAAAATGGTCAAAAATGACATACTTCACCTTTAAATGAGCCTTTCTGTAAATATAAACATATGTCTAAATAAAGCTATTAGTGCTTTGCTCTTTGTCTTTGAGATAGTCATAGTATAGGAGTTAAGAAATTATTAAAGAGACCAGCTGAAACCCATACTCGTAAGAAATATTAATGCACCATGTGGGTAACAGATGGCATTAGGAACTCATAACTCCTACCCAGGATGGTGCCACCCCAGAGTCTGGGCACTAACACACACACACACACACACACACACACACACACACACACACACACACACACACACACACACACACACACACACACACACACACACACACACACACACACACACACACACACACACACACACACACACACACACAGACACAAACACACACACACACACACACACACACACACACACGCACACACACACACCTCACATTTGCACACAAACTCTCACACAAACCCTGCTGAACTGTATAAGTTGTCAAACACAACTGTCTAATAATGCTGTTAAGTATGCTACATAATCAAATATCAGGGTCACTGGTTCACATTGTGTCATTTCTATAAGTAATGAAGTTAACATTCACTTAACTCTATTATGCTGTCACCAGAACTGCATCTGTAAGACACATACACTGTTGCACTCATTTGCATTGAGTTTAAACTTTCATGTTACTCTAGTGTGAGTATACTAAGTAGACAAAATGTACTAAAATAAATGGATGTTTTTTAAGAGGAATATTAATTTTAAAGGTACACTATGTAACTTTAATTTTTTTCAAAATAAACAAAATGTAAATAATAAGTCAATACATCATCCATCTTTCTTCGAAAACATGTTTTTAACTTACCCTGATTGACTATGATAAGCGTTTATATTTTATGCCTGACTTTAGCAAAAAACAGTTGTGCTGCTTAATATTTTTGTGGAAACTGTGATGCATTATTTTCTGGATTTTTTTTTGTTGATGAATAGAAACAAAAAAAGCATTGATTTGAAGTAGATACATTTTGTAACATTATAAAAGTCTTTACTGTCACTTTTGACCAATTTAATGCATCTTTTTAAAAACATCTTACCCCAAACTTGAACGTTAGTTTAATTCTCTCTCTCTCTCTCTCTCTCTCTCTCTCTCTCTCTCTCTCTCTCTCTCTCTCTCTCTCTCTCTCTCTCTCTCTCTCTCTCTCTCTCTCTCTCTCTCTCTCTCTCTCTCTCTCTATATATATATATATATATATATATCATCATACTATGTGACTTTTTTATTAAAAAATAAAATGTTATTAATGGGATAGTGAATAAAAAAATCCCTCTTCCAAACCATGTTTTAGTTTAGCTATAAATACACTTAGATAAACCTCATAGGGTGGTCAGGAAGGATGAATTTGCACATGTTCTTTTGCAAGACACATGCAGTTTTATTTTTTTAACCGCCAGAGGGTTCAAAAGTTACATAGTGTAGCTTTAACCAAATACCTATCTAAATATTATTGTAGTAAAATTGCATTAAAGTCTAGCTCCATTCCATAAATTTTTGGCCAGTTTTCACAATCTAATCAATTCTCAAATAAAATTATTTAAAAAAAAATATATGTGTTCCACTTGGAAATACATCACATTATAAAAGTAAAAAGGGATGCAAATGTCATTTGTTGCTGACTTTAAGTGTGTAATGTAACCCAGTAACGTGAAAGAAGCTGAAACGTTGACTGTAATAGCAAACTGAGGGCATGAGCTCAATGTCAGGTCTTACCTTTTGCTCCTCGCAAGACAAAGCCGAATCCCTCATTCTCTTTCTTCTGGAGCACAGCGTTCTTCTCCTCGATAATGTAATCACTGGACATAAGAGAGAGCAGGACAGTGAGGTCAGACTCTAGCGCCATGCCTGTATGAGCTCCACAGCTGGGCGGTGGGGTTTACCACCTGGACATACCCCCACAACGCTACTCTCCCTGATCCCTGTCCCACTCCAGTGATGAGCCAATCGGGTTAAAAGCTGTGGCTGTGAGAGTGTGCGGACAATATGAAAAATCTCAGGTGGAAGCTTCTGTCCTTCTGTTTGACTCCAGTGCAGCCTCTTTAACTGCATTAGGAGATTGGACAAAATACTAATATCCAGCCTCTTATGCTATTAAATGAAAGGATAGAAATATGAGGGCCTTCAACTCTTTCACTGTCCAACCCCAAATACACACACACAAAAAACACCCTTTAAAACCCAGAAAAGTCAAAAAGACTATAATCCTGCACCCATGCCTTACAGTGCAGCCCATCAGTGATTAAAAGATAGGATGAGCATTCACAAATGAGAAAGCGAGTCAGAGACACACAAAGGATCTTTCTCTATAGTGGTCTCTTCCCCCCATCACCATCCCGAGTCCATCTGTCTGGATGCATGGAGATAGCTATCATCAGCGCTAACAGCAGGGACAAATCTGTTCTTCCTTACTCATGTGAGCCACAGTTACCCGCCTGTAGACAGCCCCCCCGCCAACACACACATACAAACAGTGCACTTAGACAATCACATCACTAACTTCACTGCTATGATTAACTGTGCTGTTTTACATATGGTGACATACTGTATGGTGGACGCTTGATTAGCTTTTAACAGCTTTTCCTACTTGAAACTGTTCTGGGTTAAAGTAGACACAAAATGAAATCTAACCCTATCTTTTTTTCTAAATTAATGTTATTGATCTTATTGTGAAACATTTTTTCAAAATGTTTAACTTTTGAGGTCGTAATTTTTATTCGAAATGTAACTGGATTTTTGGGTAAAGTATGATGTATGCACGATCATTTATCAAGACCAATCATTTATTCAGCCCCTTTCTTATAATTGATAACCCGGACATAATCAACTCTTATGTACGTCACATTAAGAAAAGATCTACAACTTATGTTGTACAGCAACTTTAACCTACACTGTAAATAATAAATTTTTTTAAGTTGTAAAAATAAATAGATTACTGGAGTACCTTTTACAAGAAAAAATTATTTAAAAAAATACTATTGGAGACAATTGACTTCCACTGTATAGATAAAAATGTGGATGTTTCTACAGCTGTACAAAGTGCATGAATATTTAATGGGGTAATTATGAATTAGTTTGGTGGAGGGTTTAAAAAGACATGAATCCAAAGTTAAGTGTAGTGTGAAAACATGTTTGTCACAGTGTCTGGTTTATGTTTCCCTGGGTGTCCACTAGAGGTCCTCTTCCCCACGGTGTCATTCACATTGGAACTGCATTCCCCACAATCCTTGTCTGCAATCATCACTGTTCATTGCACCCAGCTGTTCCCCATCATGATTGTCTTGTTCTGTGTATAAATACCCTGCCTGTTTAGTGTTTGTTACGGAGTCCTTGTTATGTCACACTACTTCGGAAGTCTTGCCTGTTCTTGTTTTTGTTTCTGTCTTGGATTGCTTTATGGAGTTTGACCCTTGCCTGGACTGGTTTTTGTGAGTATGGATTACCCTTAATAAATACTGCTGTTGGATCCCTGTTTCCTGTGTGTGGTATCGTGACAATGTTACAGTGATTTTTTTTTTTTTTTTGGACATTGTGTCAAATCCATGACCTTGGCATTGCTACCAGCCAAGCTATAGGAAAATATATTAATTTTATTACAGCAAAATATATATCTCTAAACAAAGCAATTCATTTATAACAACTCCCATACCATCTTGAAATCTGTTTTACAAACAGAGCATAATAAAGTCCTTGTGACTAGCTGCTTGTAGAATAATTACCACAAAACGACAAAACCCTTTCTATGTGTTCACATGGGACCAGAGCAACGACTGGTGTATGTATCATCAACCATTAGAAGAAAGCTCATCTCTCTCTCTCTCGTACCCGAGGGTCTTCATCACTGATGCATTAGGAGTGACAAGAATCTAATTAAGCAGTGGAGAATCAATTAGATCAATTACAGATGATTCGTGTCGTTAGCGCCTTGGGTTAACGAAATGCTCTGTCCTACAGAACAGCAGTCACGCCTGTGATAACATCAGTGTATGGTCGGGCGTCTGGAACAGGCATTTGCTGTGGATTTGTTTACGAACAAAATCCCAGACAAGCCACATTAAATTGGGACGGTGGAATATTTGGGTTCAACTTCCCATTATCTATTTAATAAATACATAAGTTATCACTAAGAAAAAGTAACACAGAACAAATGCTTTATATGATATCTTGTCCCTTACAAGAAAGTACTGTGTCTGTGGCAATACCATAGCTTTTTTAATTGAACATATGTGTATGTACATATTCATATAGGCACGCACAGTTACTTAATGTTAGTTAATGCATTAACTAACATTAAAGGGTTAGTTCACTTACTCACCATGAAGCCATCCTAGGTGTATATGACATTCTTCTTTCAGACGAATACAGTTATTTTATTCTGGCTTTTCCAAGCTTTATAATGGCAGTGAATGGCCGGTTTCTGTTTTAAGTCCATAAAAGTGCATCCATCCATGATAATCCATGCGTTTGTGTAAGAAAAATATCCATAATTAAAACTTAATCGACTAAAATAACTAGCTTCCGACAGATGGTCTACGCAAGTTGACTTAAACCAAAATAATAACACTTGACGATGTATGACGTAGGAGTAGCGTAAGCTTTGACGGCACTTCAAACAAACAGGGCTGGGCAACAAACTCGAGCACCTCCAACATTTCTCTTTAAAATTCTCATTTTAGACTTCTAATTCATGACTGGTGTTTTGTTTTGCTCTATCCTCTGCGCTTCCGCGTTTGTCAATGCGTCGTGCGTCAGGTCAAGGGTTACTACGCCGTAAATCAATGCGTAAGGCTGTCTGTCGGAAGCTAGTTATTTTAGTCAATAAAGTTTTAAATATTGATATTTTACTTACAAACGCATCGCTTCGCTTCAGAAGGCCTTAATTAACCCCGGAGCCGCTTCGAGCACTTTTATCATGGATGGAGGCACTTTTATGGACTTAAAACAGAAACAACTATTCACTGCCATTATAAAGCTTGAAAGAGCCAGGACTTTTTAAAATATAACTCTGATTGTTTTCGTCTGAAAGAAGAATGTCATATACACCTAGGATGGCTTGAGGGTGAGTAAATCATGGGCTAATTTTCATTTTTGGGTGAACTATCCCTGAACAATACATTTTGTTACAGTATTTGTTGATCTTTGTTAAATGTTAGAATGAAAATACAAATGTTCATAGTTAGTTCATGTTTGCTCAAATAAAATGAACAGATACAACTTTTGGTTTTAATAATGTAATAGTAAATATTAAAATTAACATTAACTGGGATGATTTAGAACTATTATCCATTGTTAGTTCATGATACTATAGTTAACTAATGCTAAAAAATGAAACAGTATTGTAAATTGTTACCAAAAACATAATGACAATATACAAATATAAATAAATTTGAAGTAACAATATAGTTATATATAAAAATACCATAGTATTTTGTATGGTACCATGTCTATTGTTGAAAAGAGTAAGTATCACTGAAGTACTTATGTGAGAGTGCATGACAGTTAATGTACATTGTCTGGATTGTCTCATGGAAAATTTCAGTCATATAAAGGCATTAAACATTTCAAATATTTGTTATATACACTTACAAAAACCCGTACAGTCAAGTTCAGTTAATCTAGCACCTAATGATAATTTGATGAGATAATGAAGGGTGAAAATGAATATAATGGCCATTAGACCTCTCAGGAAGAAGAAGTACATTGACGCTGACTTGTCAATGTAGTGTGTACAACTCCCTAAAATAATCTCCTGTGCCGAGGGAAACGCACATGAGCGAGTTAGCTCCACATTGTCCATGTCATGAAGCTAAACCTCTGTACAGCGACTGATATTCACATATAGCCTCACAGCTAGGTCAGCGTGTGCTAACTCAGTTTAGTGCACTTAACAGTGTAGCTGAACATAGGTCAAACCCCACAACATGCATGCAAAAAGTTTTAATGGGGTTCCAACCCTATATGGTTCTTGACTCATTTTTAAAGAACCCTTTATGCCAAAAACATTTTATATGAGGAGGAATGTCTTAAATTATTGCATATAACTTTACGGGTAATTATTATTTTTTCTAGTGAAAAAGTACGTTTACGAACTTAAAGTATGTTAAAGTATGTTTACCAGAGAAATTAATTAATTAAAACTAAATATACTATATATTAAGTTTGTAACTTTCTTGTGTTATCCTCGACAGTTCTGATAAATGTATAATGTCACTGTGATGGCATCTTGTATGCATTTATTCTTTTTACTGTCTAATAAATCAAATCGAATCAAAATATGAAGCACCCGACAGAACTCTTTAAGTTTCTACATAGAACCTTTTCTTTTAAGAGTGGCAGTTGATTAGCAGACTTGTAATATTAGCTGAATGTAGTTTGACACACTTGCATGCTAATATTTACAGATTAAATTGATTAGCAGACTTCTAAATGCACCTTGAGTTGGGAGACCTTTTAGAGAATTTCAGCAAGGTGATGGTCTTTCATTCATATCTCAAATTGTGAAATCGATTATTTTAAGAGTCTGGGAGCGGCTTCGTTTGCCTTGTGTGTTTAGAGTCTATTTCTCTGATACAGCAGGTAATTGATTTGACTGGGTGCAGTTCTTTAAGCTGCTGTTCTAGACCTGTTTGCTGTTGTTGAGCAGCTTGGCAAGAGAAGATGAATGGAGTAAAAAGTATCAGTTTGACAGAGAGACTCCAGTAATTAATCCTCTCTCGCTCACTCTCTCTCTTACTTTATTCTACAAGTCATCTTATCCCCCATCCTCCTTCCCACGTCAATCAGTCTTTCATTTCAGAGACACATTTCATTACAGTGTAATCAACAGAACAGACTAAGGCCTTGTCCACACGGACACGGGTATTTTTATAACCAGAGTTTTTCCTACAGCGTTTAAAAAAAAATCCCGTCCACACATGCTCGGTCTCTGTCTACATGAAAACGCAAAAACACGCTATCAAGCGCGGTCAAGAGCATGCCACGCCAGCAGGCGGCGATATAACCCTTAACTGTAAAGCCACGTTGGCCAATCAGAAGCGCAAATCTGACGTCAAACACAGCGGATAACGGCGCACACTCTGACGTCGCAAGGCAAAAACCCCGGTTTCACTGTCTACATGACAACACTGTAACCGGCGTTTCTGAAAATCCTCACCCTGGCAGGGGTTTTCAAAAATGTTCGGTTTCAGTGCGTTTTCGTGTGGACGAACGACCGAACCGCGTAAAAAAAGTCGCAGTTATAAAAATACCTGTGTCCGTGTGGACAGGGCCTCAAATAGCAGAAACAAAACTAGGGAGAATGACTATGCAATCATAAAGCATAAATTGCTGCTAAGCATGATATAGAATAATAATAATGTATAATAAAATAATAATAATTAATCTTAATGTTGATTACAACATTTACTAACATTATTAAAACCAAAAGTTGTTATTTGTATTTGTAATGGACCAAAGACAACATGAACTAACAGTGAACAGTTGTATTTTGTATTAATTAATGTTAACAAAATATAATAAATACTGTAACAAGTATATTTCTCATTGTTAGATAATGCATTAACTTATCTTACTGGAACCTTATTGTAAAGTTGTATCAATTTATTATTATTAGTTGGTAACACTTATTAGCATGCATAGTAATAGGATATTGGCTGTTTGTTAGTACTTATAAAGCACATATTAATGACTTACTCTGCATGATCATATTCTACATCGCTTTATCGTACCCAAAACCTAAACTTAACAGTTACCTTACTAACTATTAATAAGCAGTAATTGAGTTTGAGTTTACTAAAGTCGTAGTTAGTTAGTAGTGAGAATTGGACCCTAATCTAAACTGTGACCTATTTGTTTTATTAGACCATGCGACATCTCGTTGTTCATATCCGTTGGTTGGACAGACTTAACTTCGCATTCTTAAAATCTAGCGTGAACACCCCTTTAAACACAATATATATTATTTAAGTAGACTTACATATTCAATTACACTGACTGTAATATTGAGCAAAATGTAAAACATGAGCTCCTATTTAATGGCATGTGCTAGCTGTTTTTTAATATTACACTCAGCTGTAAAATTGTATTTAGTACTCAAGTGAATCAAGTGCTTAAGTAATTAACTTTTGCTTTGA
Organism: Rhinichthys klamathensis goyatoka; assembly: GCF_029890125.1. Taxonomy (NCBI): domain Eukaryota; kingdom Metazoa; phylum Chordata; class Actinopteri; order Cypriniformes; family Leuciscidae; genus Rhinichthys; species Rhinichthys klamathensis. Next base: position 1,451,409 of record NW_026606932.1, read on the forward strand.
TACACGCAATGAGGAACAAATGTGACTGTTTAAATTAAAAGCAAATGTGAGGGGTAAAAAACGAAAACATGATGTAATGAATGAGCAGCACTGGAGTGTGTTGACAACCTCTATCCTCTAGATGGCAGTAGAGACTCAATACTACAAATTCCTGAATCCACTGAGTCAGGATAACTGGTGATGCTCTGTCTCGGGTTAGCCTGGAACAACTGATTATCAAAAAGCCCATATATTAAATAATCAGGCATGCACACATATATATGTATACTTTACCTATATGAGGTAAAGTTGTCGTAGGAGCCCACAGTGTAATGTCTGAACAGCCTCTTAGTTCGATCCTCTCTCGTCTCTGAAAGACAAACATGACACACATTAACATGCATCCTCGTAACCAACCATATTTATCATTTTCAATTCCGTTCATCATATTTGCATTGCATTTCAGAGCCGACCAAATGGCTCTAATCAGCCTTGTGTGGAAATGTGGGTGTTTGTTTGTGTGAGAAAATGCAGACAAGCTTAATTAAATGCATAGGCAAGGTCAACTATATATGTATGTGTGTGTGTGTGTGTGTGTGTGTGAGAGCGGTCTCGTTAATCCAGTCAGAGGGTCTGGCTAATAGGGATGGTGTCTCAAGCCAGACTAGATTTATGTGATTGGACTTTAGGCTGGAAATCAATGCACGGCTCCCCTACAGAAGGCCAATCTGCTGACACACATATACATGTATTCACATTCACACACTAACACACCCAGAGAATTTAACAAACATTTTCTGGCAAGAACAAGATAGTCAAACACATGCATTTCATTCCTAGATGCATTTTGTTACAGCGGTTATTGAATTAAAGGTTCTCTAAGCGATCCTGGGTGACGTCACTTCTTGTTGACGTTCGAACTATTGTCAAACAAAACGGAGGCTAGCTAGACCCTCCCTCCTCATCCGCACACTAGCCCCCCAAACCCTTCTTGTCGGTCATTGGCTGGAACAGTTTGTTATGTTTTGGGGAGCGGGTCGCCGCAGTTTGCTTTTGTTACTGTTTGTGGAGCCTGGGCTGTCTACAGAGATCGCGTTTCTTTACAGTGTGTTCAGGGGACAGGCAGCCAGCGGTTAGTGAGGAGATGTTTGCTGTATGTGACAAAAAATGTTTTGGCCTAAAAAACGCGTGACATCGCTTAGAGCACCTTTAAACTTTGCTCTCTGTGTTATTGAATTCAACATGTCTTTCTCTCTCTCCCCCTTTCTTAATAAACTCAGTGACCCACTTGCTCTGGTCTGATTACTAATGCATATTTCCTCTGTCTTTTCTTCTGTCCCCTGTCTCCACTCCTTCCTGTGTCACACTGTAGTATTCCCTCTGTACATGTCTATTCTTCTTCATTTGACAGTCTGCGATGTGCCTTGCAGACTGTGTCAACATGAGTGAGTTTAAAGGAGTCATATTATGATAAATAAAAATGTTCTTGTTTTGAAACTGAGTTCAGTGTACTTTGAAAACATACAGGAACTCAAATTTTTCTCCCAACACAAAAAAGGAATGACGGATGAATAGTATTACCATTTGACTGCCCACGTGAAAACGTAAATTATGACATTAGAGCAAAAAAAATGTCTTTAACATTACACAGTAAAAAGACCTTAGGGAAAAAATTTGACTAATACTGTAACTTATGAATAAAATTGTATTCATAAATACAGCAGCTAAGAATACGATGAAGAAAAAACTTCATTCAGTGTTGAGTGCTTTGTATAATTCTATAACTAAATCTAAAAATCTGCCTGTTATGCTTATACTTTACTGAGACTACACTAGTGTGATTTTATATTGACAACTGATTACACTTACAAGATAAATTATTAGAGCAACAGAAAAGACAAATTAAGAGAGAGAGAGAGAAAGGAAAAGCAAGAGTTACTTCTACTGACTTTGTGTCCTACTCTGTCACCACAAAATTGAGAAGTTAAAGCATGCATTAGCATTTTAATGACTTGAAGGCAAGAAAGGACGCACAGATCAAATTCACAGGAGAGAGAAAGAGAGAGCGCACAAGAGAACGAGAGAGAAAGAGGGTTATATATATATTTACATCACTATTACTAATGCATAGGAATTTGAACACCAAACAAAAGCATTCAAATTTGTCACGTAGCGTGCTGCACAGTTTTTATCACTTGAGAATGGGCTCGTTTGACTTGGACCAGTACGAAACCACCTAGAACACCCTAGAAACCACCAGGTACATCCTAGCATTGTTACCACTCATATTAACCCTTAAATGCATGAATGTTTTGCCAATCATTATTACATATTCGGGTTTTTAGCTACCCGGATCTATGATAAACTCAAACTCTCCTGATATTAAAGTAAGAATAAAATAAAAGCATATTTTGTTACCTTTTAGAGCTTGGAAGGGTTCAGTTTGAGAATGTTTTATATCATCATCACTGTCCTCCTCAGAGCTCATTATTACATTCAGCAGCTGGCTCATATTCGCGACATCAAACATATTCTCAAAACTATCATTTTCTATATCAGTTTTGCTGATGATACTTCCTATTCTTTTGTTTTCTGCCTGCAGTAACTATGAGTGAAACGTCACTTCATCATTGTGTATCAGACATTGCCACCTTTGTGGAATAAAGGTGAATTGCATGCAGTCATCAAAGATTCAATTATTGTTGTGCAGAAAAAATATAGTTGTACTGTTACACACCTTCAGGTCGTTAGCGACCCTATACATTTTTTTTTTTTTTTTTTTTTTTTTTTTTTTACAAAAAATGAATGGGAAAACAGCCATTTTTTTAAAATTGGATTATTTTTTATTTTCTTCTTATATTGTTTATAATGAATTGATTGAGGAATACTAAAAAGGTTGATGTCTAACTTTAACCCTCTGGGGTCGGCGGTCTCGCCGGCGATACCAGCTCACTTTTTTCCTTATCAGTGCAAAAGAGACTCAAATTACTCTGTTGATTTTGTTCTTACATATAAGTGTTGTACACCATTCGATCCTGTTAAGTTTGTATTTTTTTTGTGGAACCTCACAATAAAAACAAAGTGTTGTGCTTTTCGCCTAATAAAGAAAAATAAACATGATGCGCGTTCTGCGTTTTCTCTGTCAGTGAAGTCCATTCTGAAACGCGTCCGAAAAATGAACTGTAACTCTGCAAATACTCAGTCAAACAGGTATACAGGCACACAGGCATGAAGCCTGAATTATCTTCTTTTAAATGAAGTAATTTATATAAAAAACAAATTTTCTCATTTTATGTAATCTGTACGAAAAGAGAGAGATGATAGTCGTTCTCGTCTCAGGTCATTAGTGTTAATTTGACCACGACCACGGAGCGCGCGCTCTATTCAAACACAAATGCTCTGAGGCGATCCACGCCCACATCAGCTGGATAACCCACCGAAAGAGACTCATATTTACGACGCTGTGAGGAATAATACTATCTTAATAATATGGAAAAAATTGCCTTAGAAGTGCAGGTAGTTTCATTTGGAGGAGCAACGGATCCAGCTGAGGAATAGGTACATTCTTTATTTTCAAGTGCTTTGTGCTAATCGCGATATGGAATAGTGTCTGTAAACAAAAAGACTGTTTGAATATGAATCGCCTTTTTGTGTGTGCATGAATGAACAGCTTTTACCTAACTATATTCCAATACTGAGATGAGTAAAAATCGACTGAAATATGTTGAAATAAAATATTTTTGTATAAGCAACGTATTAAACTGCAAATTAACATTTATATGTCCTAATCATAAAAACGATATGTTACATATGAAAGACAAGATGTCGTTTTTACTGTAAAATACTGCCACATCAAATAAGCTTGTTTGCTAAGATATTATTATAGTGTTTGTTCGATTGTAGGCTATATTCAAACTAATTAATCCGCAACTGTGAAATATGTATGATAAAATGTATACTTTAGTATATACAAAGAAAGATTACATTTGAAATATAGTTAAAATTTTAATTGTTGTTGTAATTGTAACCTTTTTATTATAATAGCAAAAATATATGTAGGCTACATATAAATAAATCTTAGGTAAATCTTAAAAGCTCAATATAAGCCTCCTCTTTAAATTATTTGTATTGTGTTTTATTAGTGACACATTTGGGATATATTCCCAAACTTTCTGTAAAAACAGTATGAGAATTAACTGCACAATTACTAGAAATGTTTACATTTGATATTATACAATTTGCAAGCACAATTTGAAAAATAAATAAATAATTGGAACTGTGAACCAATTTTGTATTATATAGGCATATATATATATATATATACACACACACACACACACACACATATATATATATATATATATATATATATATATATATATATATATATATATATATATATATTGTCATTGCATTCTTGTGGCTCAGTGACACACCTGAATGAAAGGGTCATTAGTATGCAGCCCCATTTTGCGCACATTATGCGGGCCCATTGTCTTCTCAGGTGTGAATCACAGCAGGTCACACCCCTGCGCATATTGCCTTTCCAAACAAAAAGTGTCATTTTTACATTTAAACCAATCTATTGTTTTATGTGAATGATAAGGCAGGATGATTTTCAGATCATTTTGAAGAAAAAACTCTAGGCGACAACATCCATTAGTCAAAAGTCTTGTGGACACATATTTAGTATGTGTTTTGTGGCCTTATTTCAGAAACTTTAAGTTTTAGTTTTTTCAATAACCACGCATAAACAATATTCTCTCAAAAATACAAACATGTACATACATGTTGATAACATATTATGGTAGCCCTGTTTGTGCTAAATAGAGTGTAATTACACCTTTGCCAGTAATTTGTTTATAAGCAACTGAAAAAAGCACAAATGTCTGAGTATGTCAAAACATCTCAAGGACCCCAAAAATACCTTGGACCCCAGAGGGTTAAAAAATGAATGAGAAGGAGGGTAGTGAATGACGCCCTGAGTCACTAAACAGTTACATTTTCAAATGTTTTTAAACAATATTTGACCTCTGTTCCATTGCAAAGGTTCTGGATAATCTAAGAGCTTCTAAAGCTTCACGATTATCATTTTAATTATAACATATAATACAAAATCAAATAACTTAAAAATGACTTATTTATGAATATTTATTACATACATTATACATTACTATATTCATAAATATACATCTATATAATAAAACAATATATATATTACACATAACTTGACTTAATGAAATAAAAAATTATAGAGTATAGCATAAATAAACAATAAATACAAATTGTAATAAATTATACAACATTTTTTTGTATAACTGAAACTTTATAGATCAGTGATGGGCAACATCGCTGTCCTGCAGAGTTTAGTCAACCATGATAAAACACACCTAAACAAGCTAATCAATGTCTTGTTTCAATGTTTTTCAAGGCAATGTTTTTTTTAATCAGGGTTGGAGCTAAACTCTGAAGGACAGCAGCAATCCAGGACCGACGGTGCCTATAGATAAATAAAATGGCTGATGATAATAAGTTAGGTAACGCTTCCTTTTACAGTCCTGTTACCCATGTACATACTATGTACTTATTATAGTAATTACAATTACTGGGTAATAACTAAGTACTAACCCTGAACCTACCCCTAAACCTACCCCTAACCCATAAAAACACAAAAAAAAACTTTGATCTGATTTACCCATAATGCAACTCTGTATTCAAGGTCTGTGCTAAAATAAAATCAACATATGGACGTGCATGTGTGTGTGAGTGCATTTGTATATGCAGTTGATTACAAGGGTCCTCGCCATCTGTGTCCAGAGTAAGAATAATGCAATCATTTATCATTCTCACAGGAAAGAGGGAGAGGGAGAGAAAGATGGAGAGAGAGAGAGAGAGAGAGAGAGAGAGAGATTTGAGGGCAATATGCAATAATCATCTGTCAAATGACAGATACTGTCAAAAACATAAACTTACACTGTATATGAATCAATATATTATCTGTTGGAGAATGGCGTATGTTGATACAGTCATTCACGTCATGTGATAGCCAATACAGGCAGGATCCGGAAATAGGATTCAAAGGTCGTGGAGCACAGCTGAGTCACATCCATTCCAGATGGCTAAACGAACAACTAGACCATTTATTCCAATATAGTGGCCAAATAAACACAATCCCGCACACACATACACCAGCACTGCTTCACTGAACTCGTAGTGAGATAAAAAGGCTGCCAGAAAAATTAAGAGTAACCTGAAAAACACTCTTGTATGAGGTACACCACAGAAAATTATACACATCCATACAGGAGAATCAAGCTTTCTTGGGAGAAATAATCAGTCAGCAGACAATGAATTCAATGGTAAATCAAGTATTTTGGAAGCATAAAGTGGTTCTTGATCAGTGGAGTGAAGGTATACAAATGCCTCAAAGCTTCATCAAGGCAATTTGAAGACATTATCAAACGATTGAAGCTTGTCAAAACCCCTCAACCAATCACACGCACCCTCTGGATCAACAGTTTAATGAGCTAAATGCTTTAGTAAAATGTGCTCCTGCTTTAAACGAACAGCACCATGCATGGCAGGGCCTCAGCGCCAGCAAGGGATTATGGGAAGCGACGTAGGCCACAGATGGGATGTGGATGGCCAGAACTCAAACAGATGCTGAACTGAAAACACACTTAAAGCCAGCAAAAGTCTAAAATGCAGATTTTTTTTCTAATAAAAACAAACGGCAGAATAGATCTCCAACATATAAGGCGCTGAGAGAATTTCTCTGTTTTACATCAGCTATGTAAAAGAGGCACCATGCCATCTTAAAGAGTAATCATAGACTTTTTTCCTCCTTATCAAAACGACCTTATTGCTTTGTAATTGTCTTTATAGGTAAATCAAATTTTAAGTTCTATAGATAAATGTATATCTATTTTCAGCTAAAAAAAAACAACAACTACAAAATAAAATATATAATATATAATTAATTGTCCCATTGACTTGAATAGTATTTTTCCCCTATGGAAGTCAATGGGGCCCATCAACTGTTTGGTTACCGACATTCTTCAAAATGACTTATTTTGTGTTCAGCAGAAGAAAGGAATTCATATAGGTTTGGAACGACTTGATCGAGAGTAAATGATGACAGAATTTTCACTTTTGGGTGAACTATCCCTTTAAGTGTATATTGTTAATTGACCAAGTAAACATGGTTATCAGCCGACACATGCAGAATAAATAAAAGTTGTGCTGTTGTCATTTTTGTGGTGTAGTCGTACCTCTGACGTTCTTCTGGTGCTGAAGGGCCAGAGGCCAGACAACAGCATCCAAGTTCAACACACAGATACATCCAACCCTCAACACACCGATACATCCAACCCTCAACTCTCTCTATCTTTCACTGCGATCTTTCTCTGCCACTCTGAACAGACATGTGTGATTTATTCTGCGTGTGTCTGTCCTGTTCCCATCGCCACAGCTTACTGATACGCTATGAGTTTGCTTTCAGAGCTTCTTTTTTTGCCAATGGGTTCCTCAACCCAAACACACATCAGAGAGACTCACAAGGTTTATAAAGCCATTCAAAACAGCAGAACAGAACAATCCATGTAGACCAAGCAATTCATTTCATATATTAAATTAGGAGACTTTGATTTTTTCCAGTGGTGCTGGATAAAACTATACATATCTCTACTAACACACTTTTTCTCTGTCACTCATACGGTGCAGCAAATAGGTCAGATCAATGGGGCGGCAGGTCTCTTTCCACGCTTGATCAGAAATAGAATATCTGTTGATGTGATTTCGACATTACCTCACGCTTACACTCTCTACCTCAATCCTCAGCTCTCTTTTTAAATCTCTCACGCTTTTTTCCCTTTCCTAGACATCTCTCTGTCTCTCCATGGCCTCTGGCTGCCCTGCACGGAGCCGACCCACTTCTCTGCGACGAGATGAGAGAAAGGGTTCGCTGCGTTTGACTGTCTCTCTCATTTTTCATATGTCATAAGATGAGGATTATGAATGGTGATACCTGAGAGAGATGAATCTGGGAGACTCAGAGGGAAATAATCTTTTATTTTGCTAAAACATACAACAGAGTACATGAGCAGTAAGTAGCACTCCAGCAAAAGCTTTTATGTGTAAAGAAATGTAAAGTACATTCATAGGGACAGTTCTAAGATTAAGTGCCTTTCTGAGTGAAAAAAAAAATCTGTTTTTTTTTTTATCTACACTTATGGGGTTTAAAACAGTCTGCCTCTGAAATGACTTTTCTGCTGATGTATCCAAGGTCATTTGAGGAGAGAATAACATGATTCATTCAACCAATCAATCAGTCAATATATACAGTATATAGAACAAATAAACAACAGTAGTTGACCACTGTGCTGTACAATAATATATAAACATTAAAATAAGTTATATTATTTGTATGAAGAAAAAAATAAATTGGTCTTTAACTTAAGAATAGAGTGGTGCAGGAATGACATCACTTTCTAGGCCAACCGGCAGTTAGCCTCACACTGGCTCCCTCGACAAAAACCCAATAGGATTTTACCATACGCTTTTGGATTACAAGCTCTATGATCAACAAAAGTTTATGACACTTGCATGTTTTGTCCATCAAGACAATTATCACAGATGAACACAACTTTTAAATTTTTTTAAAAAAGTTTTAACTTTTAAAACTCTAAATGCAGTCGCCAGAAGTAAAAAGCTAAAGGTAGGCTATAAACAAACTACACCACGGCCCCACAAATTCAACGTCACCATCACTAGCTTCCGACAACTCTTTCAGTTTTTATCTAAAAACATTTTCCAAGAACATTTGAGATAGAATAGTTTATAAGAGCACAATTCTGCATAATGAGGATGTAAAAGTGGACTGAGTTTATCTGTTCGGCGTGATGACGTTTAATCTCCTCGACAGCCTCTACGGTGCCATTTAGCCTTTCAAGACACGTAACAGCTTAAAAAAATCACGAGTCGGATAATAATGATGTATTTTATGTCGTAGAATAAAACATGAAAGTGTCTTGAGCTTGTGTTCACCACAGACCTTATTTCAGCCATTTAACCAAAACCCCATTCAAAAAACCCATTGACATCGGAATGATGGAACGGGAAGTGCTAAAATGCTAACTCGCTTATGCGTTTTGGCCTACAAAGTGATGTCATATCTGCACCATACTATTTCATAGGCACATTTTACATTTCACCACCTCAGGAGCCAAGTGCAGCCCTAAATTATTTTCAATGTAGTATTATCATTATTATTAACAACAACAACAATAGTATTACTACTAACATTTTATTTATTTATATAGAAGCTTTTCAAAACTCAAGGATACTTTACAAACAATCAGATTAATACATAAGAAGCATTAATAATAATCAATAATAACAATAACAATAATACAACCTTGCTCCCCCCTACATCCGCGTACACTCCTTCTCTTCTCTTCTCTTCTCTTCTCTTCTCTTCTCTTCTCTTCTCTTCTCTTCTCTTCTCTTCTGTGCTTCTCTTCCATTCTTTTGAGCACATCTCAATACTTTTTTGTTTAATGATCATTTCTCCTCAACAAACTCATAGCTTCATACAGATAACTTGTCTTTGTTGTATTGTTTTGGTTGTTTGCAGTTGTTTCATTGCCTTTAAAAAAAAAGATGTAAAGCGACCTTGGTTTTGTGAAAGGCGCTATATAAAATAAACTTATTATTATTATTATTGTTAACAAAAACAATAAACAGCAACAACATTTTATGTCTATATAGCACCTTTCCAAAACTCAAGGACACTTTACAAACTTTACACTACTACAATCACTAGTAGTAGTCGTAATACTTTTTAAAATTTATATAGCACATTTCCAAAACGTCACAATCAGATTAATAAAAAAAAACCTTCTTCTTCTTCTTATTATTATTACTAGTGTTGATACTACTACTACTAAATTCAACTTTATTATAATTATTATTATTAACTAAACGTATTCATATTATTGCCTTTTATTATTGCATATTGCATATTATTTACTACTTCTACTACTACTACTACTACTAATAATATTAAATTATGGAAATTAAATCCTGTAATGCTGTTTCATGTTGACTTTAAAAGTCTGTCCTCAACACTCTATTTACATATGGTTTTGGGTTGTGTGTATGTTTGCACGTTTTTAGAAGTGTAACCCTGCCAAAAACCAGGACTGCTATCTCATCAATTGTCATGGTAACTCTGGAGGCATGGCAACACAAAAATACACAATCCCCAACAGCGGCACCAAGAGCCCTGGGAATGGATTCTAACCTCCCGAAAATGCATTAGAGCAGATTACAGGGCTTCATTTGATTCCACGCTCTCACCTTCGCCTGCTCAACAGTCACACAGAGCCAAACCTGCCTACCCTTCAACACATCTGATCATGTGATATAACTCATACTGTTCACTTCAGATTGTGATTTTATAACACAGGCATACAGACACAAACTCATTAGTGATGAGCATCGCTATTTTTATTGCTCACAGGGATTTGTACAAACCCCTAAACTTATTCAACAACTTATTCAATGCACAACACATCTTGCACCCTTAATGAGAAGTAACTGGACGGATGGAAAAATCCCAGAAAACTCTTGGGCTTAAGCCATATCTAGAGCTCTTTTGACTCTGCAACCATGAAGAACACCCTACAAACTACCTTACGATGCCTTAGAAATCACTCAAAGCACTAAGCAACCAATATATATATATATATATATATATATATAAAACTCAAACACGGTTAGTTTTTAACAGTCATGCATTTCCCCCCAGAAAATGTTGAAATATAGTTGGCTCTGTTATAAAACTTTTTTCTACAGGATGAAGCGAGGTTAAACATATAAATGCATATTCACACTATCCCGTGTTTCCCTTGGTAACTATCTCTGGGTGGTATGCAAAACAGTAACAGTACGTTCGGTAAAATCACATTTAACCGGCAGAAAAGAAATGAATAACAAGAAGGCTAATTTAATGGAATACATTCCTGCTGTTATCTCACTAACTTCCCTCTTACTTGCTTATATCTCTCACTCTTTCATTCTCTCTCGCTTTCTAAATGCACATTTATTCATTTGGCAGAGGGTTTTATCTAAATTGACTTAAAGTACATTAAGGTATACGTTTTATTAGGATGCGTGTTCCCTGTGAATCAAACCCATGACCCTTTAATAGTTTGGGGTCAGTAAGATTTATTTTTCCTAAAGCATGCATTAAATCAATCAAAAGCGACAGTAAAACATTTATACTGTTACAAAAGATTTATATTTAAAATGAATACAGTTTATGTTTCTATTCAACAAAGAATCATAAAAAAATGCTCTCACCATAAAAACTGGTTTCAACATTGATAAGAAGAAATGTTTCTTGAACAGCAAATCAGCACATAATTTCTGAAGGATCATGTGACACTGAAGACCTGAGTAATGATGCTGAAAATTCAGCGTTGCCATTAAAGGAATATATAACATTTGTAAAGAAATTATAATAGACAACAGTTATTTTTAAATTGTAAATATAATATTTCACAATATTACAGTTTATGCTATATCCTATTTGAACAAATAAATTTAGCTTTGTTGAGCATAAGAAGCTTAAAAAATACAACCCCCAAACTATTAAACGGTATGTATATCGCACACTCACATTTTGGACAAAATAATGAATTTCTAATGACACTTTTTTATGCTTTTTATTTTTGACAAATTGATGTGTATTTATTAGGGCTTTCCCTGCCTACAGATTTTCGACTGTTAGTCATTCATATGCATTCTGGGATTGCCTTTCCTGCAAAAGCACACATTCGACGCTGCATTAGAGTTTGTCTAAAGCGAGATATCTAGTATTGTTAGTTTTCCTACTTTTCAGAACATCGGGATAACACATATCACTAATGTCTAAGCATGCTGCCTCCGTAGGTAGCTCACTCGCTTTTGGACGAGAGAAATTGCCTCCTTTCCCCTCCCTTCTCTTGACTTCCCTTTAGTCACAGAGTCAAACACTTCTCACCATGTGACTGACATTCCTTTTGACAGCTCCAACTGGGTCTGACATATTTTCACTGAGACAATGATACGAGAGACAATTTAACCCCCTGGACTGTTTTTAGCCTCACTGAAAGAGAAAAGAATACACTTTAAAACATCTTTTCAATAACAAAGAATTAACTCAAAAATAACTGTGACTGGTAATTACACTTATTACACTTATTAATAAGCGTAGTCTAAATACACTTATTATTTATAATATTTTATTAACTACCAAAACTTTTTAAAACCTTTTTAAAAACTGGTAAATCAAAGAGATTGATGTGCAGAGCATTCCGAATCAGACGCTTCAGGTTCTATTTAAGTTAAGATACTCCCCTAGAAGACAGCTGCCTATGTATGCAGTAGACAGCAATGGACCTCAACTGGATTTGGAACAGAGCTAATGTGTAAGAAGCTGAGATAAGCAACATACATGCTAATCGATACCTCTGACACTGCAGCACACACCAGAAGCCTACAACCCTCAACAGTCACATACTGAACACTAGACCTATGAACTATGTTATGACCCGTTCTAAAGAGAAGGGCTTGACGTGAGCTTTCTAGTTGTTAAAAGGGAATCCAGCCCCAGCCGACAGATCACCAAATACATAAAACATGAGATCCACAAAAAATTTAATTTATTAAGATGGAATGAAAAGTAATTAAATAAACGAGCCTTGGCTTCAGGGTGCCCCAAGGCCCAAATAATAAACATGTACTGTATAAATAACCTAATCGGGGAGAAACACAATTACAAAGAAAACTTACCTACCTCCCTATAAATAAACAAATCACAAACAAAGTAAAATAAATGGCAGGACACCCCTACGCTCCTAAAACACAAGAAAGAGTCTGATTAAATCATCACAAACAAAAGTATGAAGCCATTACACAAAGAAAGGAAGGTTTTGGGATCTGAATGAGCTCGCCGTCTTCAAACAGCGTCGCCCTTTTAAAGCGGCGCATCAGTGGGTCCGCCAATCAGGTTCCTCCGTGGGCAACCAATCCCTGCACACCCATACAGAAAAAAACAACCTACACAAGAACACAGATGCCGAGGATCGTAACAACAAGAAACATACATAAACATTTAATTCGGAAATCTGGTCATGTCCTCATGTAGATGGCTACATAAATGATCCTCTGGTATCAATATCTAAATTTTCAAGATGATGTAAGAACTGAGAGCGAATCAGACCAGAGTAGCTCCTTCAAACTGATCAAGAAGCAGAATTCCATAGAAATTCCAAATCAAAACTCAGGATCATTTGAAATAACATTCAGTCTAGAAACTCCCCAGCTAAGTATTTTAAGACCATGAACGATCATCCCAAGTAGAGAACGAACACTTAAAATGTCAACGTTAGGCAGTTTTAAAAAAGATGGATTGGTTTGGAGATGGCACTTGACTCTCCCAAGACAGAGATCCAAAACAGACCGTCTTTTCAAAGAACTATGTTTGACCTGATCTCTTAAACACAGGATTGAAATCTCTTAAAAACCAAAGAGACTGTCTTCACACATGATGAAAAGTGCATAAGATCATTCGAAAGCAATTATAGACGGACTTATAATCAAACATTGTTCAACAGCATAATTTTATTTAATATCTACAACCTATATGTGACTATTATGCTTAGCTCACACAATTCAGATAACGTAATTCATGTGAGAGGAGGAGAAATAGTCAGACCCCGAGCTGAAGACAAGGTCTAATTGGTCAGAAATCCTCCAAAGGGCTGGACAAACGTTTGAGTTTAAAAACGAACAAAGCATTACACAGATTTGGGAGATGAAAATGGGTTACGACTGAACAGTTTCATTCAAGCCATCTAACTACTAGCCTCATTTACTTTTCTTTCTTTTACTTAGTTTCTTTTCTGTTCCGTTTAGAGTCTTGTTTTCTAAGTGAAGTTTTTGCCGCAAAGCCACAGTCCATAACTCTATAGTTTTGCCCGCCTCAAACTTCAAACACGAGACTCCGTTCATCCATTCAACACACCAGCTTGAGGTGGTCTGAGTTTGATTGAACATAAACTGTGGCGCGATTCACGTGACTCGGGTGCGCACTTGTTCAGGAAGAAAAGTAACCTGCACATGCGTTGTAGCTGATGACGATGAATTTAGTTCGAATTACACATGTAAGAGATGATAGCGTTGATCTTATCCTCTAAAGATTCCATTAGCAAGCAGAAGAAAGCAGCAAAATGTTGTTTCCTCAGCTGCGCATGATAGCACCAAATTAATTAAAAAACTCAAATTATTGTCCGCGTTCTGAATTGTATCATGCGGTGTGCACGCTTGTGATGACGTAAGATGAACGCAAGTACACCAGGGTTCGATAGAATCAAGTTGAGTCTGAAACCAGAAAAACGCTGCGGGGGCACCAGGAACAATATCGCTCAGACGTGCCCAGTGTGAAAGCCCCCTTAGTTACTTAAAATGTTAGTTACCACACTAACAAGATCAACTACACTGAACAAAATTATAAACGCAACACTTTTGTTTTTGCCCCCATTTTTCATGAGCTGAACTCAAAGATCTAAGACCATTTCTATGTAAAAAAAAGGCCTATTTCTCTCAAATATTGTTCACAAATCTGTCTAAATCTGTGTTAGTGAGCACTTCTCCTTTGCCGAGATAAATCCATCCACCTCACAGGTGTGGCATTTCAAGATGCTGATTAGACAGCATGATGTAAAGTTATGAATTTCAAATAACTAACCTAAACTATGATCAATAGTAGGCTAATAGTGAAGTGATGCTTAGAAAACACCACTTCTATTTCTGGGAATGACGCAAAAGTTTATGTAAGAGAGAGAAAGAGAGACAGACAGAGGGATCTTGTGAGTATAAAACAACATCAAACAAGAGAAAGAAGAAAAAAAAATGAGGGAGTTTCTGCACCCAAAACCCATAAATGAGACTAAAAATAGCAACAAAACTATTTGGGTGATTCAGAAGGATGAGTCATCGACTGAGGCAGGGGTGGGGAGAGAGAGAGAGAGAGAGAGAGGTATGCTGGTCTGTGTGGGTCTGTAGGTATTTACTGATTCCAGACATGCCCCCCAGATCCCGCTGCACACTGCAGCACCACTGATGGAAATTCCAGTGTGTTGGTGAGTGTGTATAAATGCAATCTACACTAGCTGAACAGCATACTAAGTAGGGTGCAGGCATTCCGGACCATATCAGAACCGCAGGACAGGAATAACTTCTGGTGTAGAGTTGTGCAGAGTTAAAGCTAAGCAGAGTTAGAAGTCTTTCAAATAAGAATATGTTCCTAGGTTAATAAGTTTAATAAATATTAAAACAAGTGATCATTTGAAAAAAAAAAATTCTATTCAGTTCTAATGTATTTAGTTTTACACATTAAATTAAAGTTTATTTAAATAATTGTTCAAATTAATGCCTAGTGAAATAAAGACTGAATAAATCTACACTTAAATATTCTTTTGTATTCTAATGTACTGTATTAAATAAAGGTTAAAACAAATTCAAACCTGCATTTCATAAATATTATATTCTATTTTATTCAAAGTTAAAGATCAAGATGAAATGACATGATGAGCACATGTATTTTTTGACATTTTCTACAGAAAAAGGAAGTTGGGCTAGGGTTATTGTTAATTACAGCTAAAAATATTAAAAACATTTTTTGTAGATATGATGATTATTATTTTAAAAAAATACATTTGAAATGTAACTTAAAAAAGTTCAAAGTAAAGTAAATTAAAATTTCTAACTGGAAAAAAACTAAAACTAAAATAAATTAAATTAAACCTTAAATGGTAATATATAAGTTTTTTTTTGTTTTGAATTTTTTTTTGAATTTTTTTGAAAAATCAGATTAAAAATCAATTTTTAAATAAAAAAGTTTTATAAGTCAAAATATTAATACAAAAATAGTAATAATTATATTATATAATTAATACTAAAATAACACTGAGGAGCGATACATAATAAACAGCCCCTCCCCCCTTTTCAATAGCCAAAATTGTTTCCTTTCTATAACAGTCATGAATAATATTGTCACTTGCTACTCCTATAGGAGAGGAAGGGACATCGAAATTTAATTGACATTCATTTCACTGGGAGCTTATACTCTACTGAATGTTACATAAAGAGTGAGGTAAAATCATAAATGATAAATAAATGCCTACACTTCTAACTAATTTGATTGCCTTCTTACAGCACAACCAATCTAAGTACAGAGGTCAACTACAGAGAATGAGGGATGAAAAGAAGAAAGCGAGAGAGGGGGAGAGAGCTCAAGAGAATGAGATTGATGTCACTCGAGTCGAGACACAGCAGTGAGCTCAGAGAGAAATCTGAATGAACATTAGTTCAGGCTTCAGAATTTGACATGCATGACTGAAATCGCTTCAGTAATCGATGTTAAAGCACACACACACACACACACACACACACACACACACACACACACACACACACACACACACACACACACACACACACACACACACACACACACACCACATAAAGGGTTTGTTTGGGTAAGTTAATTGTACACAGGGTTGTCTTCATCGCTTCAGTGAGGCGAAACATATTGCCTCTACTGTCAAAGAGCTTTCATCTGTTATTGCTGGATAAACGCTAACACAAAAGACACACACACGCATGCTCATTTTCCCTCTTCCGGGTCTTGATAGAGATGGACAGATGACAGGTCTGTCTTCACACATTGTTCAATTGACCGATAGCCTGTGACGAGTGTCTGGACAATGACACAGCAACACACACTTTCTCTCCCTCTCATTTGCAGCATTATGCAATCCTATTTCAGACCGTATAGTGTTACCAGCTTTAGAGCGGAGATACTAGAGATTAGAGTGTGGCGATGTAGACACACACACACACACACACATTTCACAGTGCATCTGTCATACAGCAAAGTGCTGCAGTTCTGGACTAGTCTACAGTTTCTGGGTGTTTTCTTGACATGCTGGAGCTGTCCACTAAATCAGGGAGCTGTCCGCCACATCTGGTGCTGAAACCAGAATAAAGGCTCCCATACCGGTATTTACATTTAAGCAAACTTTTTTCAATGTGACTTACATTGCATCCAAGGTGCACATTACATTTGATCAATTCATGCTTTCCCTATCGAACACATTGCCCATGACTATGGTGTTGCTAGTGCCATGCTCTACTCCTACTCAAGGAGCATTGTTACAGCTGCAGAAAGCTAGCTGTTAGCATGCTAATTTCATCTCAATGGAAGTTGCTAATCTGGCACAGGACACACAGGAAGTATGCGATTTGAAGATCCGTCATTTTTACTCAGGGACACTCAGTTGGCTAAAAATTTTACAAAATAAAACCACATTGGCATTCAGACAAGTCAACTATTATAATGAAAATGTTCTCAAGGTAAGGGTATTTTTGTATTTTTTTTAAATGTCACATTTTTATTGAGGCTAAATTATAAAATTTGTTAGCCCAATGGTTTGATATTTTGTATTTACCTTTTACATTTCTGCTATTTAATTTAGTTCGTAATTGTTTTACTGTTTAAATTTTTCTAAAAATCACCCATTGGGTCTAATATATGTACATATGACCTGTGCTCTCTGAAATACACCATGTCCGCATATACTTCAAAATTATGTGCACACAGATGCCCATAAAAGTAGATGAAGAAGGCAAAAACAAACAGTGCTTCCTCCATTAGAGGGATGTTATAAATTGGAAAATGTAATGGTAGCACTGTGTTTGTAAATGTGTGTGTGAGTGTGAATACACATGCGATCTGAAGCAAAAAGGAGATAAACTGTTCATTTTACTCTAATGGGAAGAATGAGACCAATTACAAATTAAGTGTGGTCTCGAGGGATCTTACTGGTTGTAACATTCTTTGTTCTCAGGAGAGTCAACGTTCTTTTATAATGAAACTAAAGGAAATGAGAGGAGATAAACTATTAGCGTTAAGACTCGCATAATAATTCTCACATAGAAATTCAACTACTTAACAAAGCCTTTTGCATGTTCACTACCGTTTGGGGCAGGTCAATTTGAAAACTGGTAAGTTTTTGAAAGAAATCTTTTATACTTACAAAGGTTGCATTTATTTGATCAAAAATAAAAACATCCGGTAAAACTGTAATATTGTTAAATATAATTACAATTTAAAGTAACTGTTTTTATTTTAATATAGTAAAATGCCGTGTATCTCTGTGACAAAGCTGAATTTTCAGCATCACTTCTCCAGTCTTCAGTTTCACATGATCCTTCAGAAATCATTACAATATGCTGATTTGATACATAAGAACAAATTCTTCTTATTATCAATATTAAAAAGAGTTGTCTTGCTTAATATTTTCAAGGAAAGTGATATATGTTTCAAATCAAAAGAACATTATAAATGTCTTTACTGTCACTTTTCATCAATTTAATGCATCCTTGCTGAATAAATGTATTACATTCTTAAAAAACAAAAACCTTTTGAATGGTAGGGTATGCACACAAATATATATGCACAAGTCGTAATATATTGTGTCACCAGCAAACATAACATTGACACTTAAAGCCACTCAATTGAATTGGGATCCTCATACCCTGTACATCAACCCTTAGCATGCAACACCAAGCTTCTAAACCCAGCACACATATTACAGCCAGCAACATTTTACAAATCCGTTTAAAGATGGCTGACGTCTCGAGATTTCCACTTTTCTTTTCCATATCTGGCAGGCTGGCAAGCTAACATTCACCAAAACAATAGGTCCATGGTTATATATCTGTGGGTTTTAAATGGTAATCCTAAGCACACTCACTTTCAGCATATCAGAGCAGAAATCAACTCATGGTAAAAACTAAAGGATTCTTCTATAAAACAAATTCCAGCTGATGGGAAAACACCCTGGTGCATCTTCAGGGGCTTTCCGGTGGTTTCCTGGCATCATTAGGTCTTTCATTTCTAGAAAGCCCTCAAAGGATGCAGGCAATACATCACTCTGAGCTCCCCTTTAACCTGTTTCTGTATGTGTGCGTGTTTGAATTATTGGAAACGTGCCACGCTTGTCTTCGGAAAAGGTGTGGGAATTTTTCATCTCTCTTTCTCGCACTCTCACAATGCATTTAAATGTGATGTTTAGTACAGACACCGGCCTGCCTGCCTGATCTCAATGCACAGCCCTAAAAATGACAAACATCTCCAAAACCAGCATTTATGAGAGAGAGAGAGAGAGAGAGAGAGAGAGAGAGAGAGAGAGAGAGAGAGAGAGAGAGAGAGAGAGAGAGAGAGAGAGAGAGAGAGAGGGAGATGGAGAGGGAGAGGGAGAGGGAGAGGGAGAGGGAGAGAGAGAGAGAGAGAGAGAGAGAGAGAGATGATGAGAGAGAGAGAGAGAGAGAGAGAGAGAGAGAGAGAAGCACAGGGAGAGAGGTGTATGTGTGTGGATCTCAACACATTTGATAATGATTTCTCATCAACAGACATACTGCAGTGTTGAAAATCATTTACGTGAGGACAACAGCTGTGGGCATTTAGACATTCTAGAGTTTGTACTGTGTGTAAAGTGCGGACAATGTAAAAAATATCTTATTAATTTTTTTCCTTTTGAAATATTTTAGAAAATGTATAAATAGAAAAAAATTATAGCTTGAATGCCATGGCCTGTAAGCATTTTTAATAAAAGCGTCTGCCGAATATCTGCAAAAAGCATCTGCACAAATTTGAAAAGGGTGATTGAGCCATAATTTTGACATTTAGCCAAGTAGATTTAACATTTTTGGCGCAACTACAATGAGATGCAGTAAAATAAAGTAGTCAACATTTTGAAGTGGATCAAAACCTTTCATCCAAGTTATACATGAATTTTGAACAATACCCGTCTTGTCCTAGGACAATTTGATGAAACTTTTTTGATCCACTTCAAATGTTGACTACTGTACAATAAAAATATAGTAAAAATTTCAATTTCAAAGCAAATTTGAAGCAATGGCACATAGGGAACATTATTGAGCGTGAAGTAGTATTTTAAACTGATTCGATGAAATGGGACAGTTCAAAGAAATTATTCACAGAAAGAATCAATAAAAATGGTAGTGTCAGTTAATTTGATAATATATAATAAACATTTAAAATACTGTCCAGCCCTACTTGTATGCAAATGTGTATTTGTGCATCACTTCTTACCAAGTCGAGGATCAAACTGTCCTCATCTGTACCTCCTCCACACAGTCCGCAGGAAACCAACCAGTTCTTCCTTTTACAGTGCCCTCCCAGAAACCCCCTTCTCCTATACTTAACACTGAGAGAGAGAGAGAGAGAGAGAGGAGAGAGAGCGAGAGAGAGAGAGGAGCGAGAGAGAGACTGAGAGAGCGATGAGGAGAGAGAGAGAGAGAGAGAGAGAGAGAGAGGACACACATTAATTGCCATCTCATGAACACAAATCATTTGATTGTTGATTAGACATAGATCCCCAAAGAAGTTAGCTAACATCCTGGATCATACAGTAATACCTGGATAAAATATTAAATCAATGATATTTAAAGGCAAACACTTTTTTATTCTGAAAATGCAAAAAGTTTCAATTTAGGTAAAGTTATAATTAAGATGCATTATATAAAAATCAATAGAAGTCTAATGGCACATTCCATTTAGATGTGTGGTGTGTCAGGTATGAATGTGATCTCAGCACGCATTCAAAGATCTTTTTCCTTTTCGGAATGAGCTTGAAGAGGGAGAACAGATAAATGAAATACTTTGTGACATGAGTTGAATGACCAGTGGAAAATGAGTAAGAGCAGAACACTGTGTTCAACAGGAACCGACTCATCCTGTGAGTTTGTACACAAGCTGAAGTAACACAATGCATTACATGTGGTGACCACACCACACACACTAAAAACATATACAACACATGCATCAAGTCCTTCAGCATTGTAGTTGCTAGGATACTGCAGTTTAAAAGCATTTTTTGTTCGAGGGTGTGTTTATCAAAAGAGCAAGGTGTGCAAAAAGGGCAGGTGGGCAATTTTGTGGTACTCCATTAATTCCACAATTCAATAAGCAACAATGTAAGTGTGTGCTGGTGTACTATACACACAGAGGGTTTCATTCATGCTGAAGAAGGTATTTAACTGGAGATGGCATATAAGTGAAACCTGTATAAGTGAAACTATATATATATTTTGTTTATATATATACACAGTAATATATATTTAACTTACATGGCATAACATTTTATTGAAAAATATAATGTTGTTCACCTTAAAGAGAATAAATGTTAACCATATTATTGGACCTTTTCAATACAATTATGTTTAAAACTATATACAGACATAGATCCTCAATAGGAAAACGCCTATTTCCATATGCCACAAATGGTGGATGGCAACAGTTGCCAAGGAACGATTGGCCAGTGACATTTTCAAGGTGGGACTTATTGAAAAGTCAATTGATCTGTATAAACCATCAATTGACACAGCCCTCCTCACACACACACACGCACGCACGCACGCACGCACGCACGCACGCACGCACGCACGCACGCACGCACAGCACGCACGCACGCACGCACACACACACACACACACACACACACACACACACACACACACACACACACACACACACACACACACACACACACACACACACACACACACACACACACACTTTTCTCAAGACTCAAAACCTAATCTTCTAAATACAACCAATTATACTGCATTGTTAATCAGGAGATTTGGAATCCTGTGAGTGGTTTTTGGTGTTGATCAAGCCGGAAGCACAACCATTAGAATATTATCACCTTAGTGCTACTGACTGAGGTTACGCACACACGCACACACAAACGCCTCCAGCTTCCAGACACATAC
The DNA here is from genome assembly GCF_029890125.1 of Rhinichthys klamathensis goyatoka. Lineage (NCBI taxonomy): Eukaryota > Metazoa > Chordata > Actinopteri > Cypriniformes > Leuciscidae > Rhinichthys > Rhinichthys klamathensis. The sequence goes on from NW_026606932.1 coordinate 1,473,300, forward strand.
AAATGGATGCCTCTGCTGCATATGCCACAATTAAACACTTGTGTAAATGGGGCTCGTCATGTAATAAATTCAGGAGAAGAGATGCAAGCTCATCAGTGATGGCTTCTTCATTTTAATGTTTCGATATCTGAGTCCAGAGAAATCCAGTGTAATGACTGTTTGTGGACTATATGTATTGCGTAGAGGGGACATTAAATGGAAAACCGGATTTTAATGGATATTAGATGGAAAAATTGGTCATACTGCATGAAAAGAGGACATTTGAAATTATGAGGGCTCACAGAAAAAATTGCTGAATGTGGGTGGAAGCAACTGACTCAAGTAACACAGAACAGTAAATTTGGGGAAGAAGCCAAAACCTTCACATATGCACAAATGAAATGTAAAGCTGAATTCAAAACCATTATAATGTCAGAAATACATTAACATTTGACTATGTACATTTACATATCAATAATACTCGATAGTACTGTTACAAAATTTAAAAAGCTAGCCAATCATAACAAAGGCCCAGGGTTGAGCAATACGATTTTTGTTCCCTAAAAATAATATATATATATATTAGGGCTGTCAGTTAAACGCGTTATTAACGGCGTTAACGCAAACCCATTTTAACGGCGTCAATTTTTTTATCGCGCGATTAACGGTCTTTTTGGCCTAGCAAACTTTGTAGTTTTTTTCACATGCTTTTGCAACAGGACGCGGCATGCGCGGCGCTGCGCGATGAAACCCATTCATTTCAATGGCTTGCGAGGACGTTTGTTGCTTCGTCGACCAAAGCGCAAGCGGATCTAGCTAGACCGGAAACAAAACAACAGGAACGACGCCGCACACACTTGTTTGGGCTTGCGCGCCGGCCAAAATAGTAGGTTAACGTTACGTTTTGAGTTTACTTTTTAAAAGTTGCCAAAAATGGTCCCATTGACAAGACCAAAGTGATCTGTGTGTTTTGTCGTTGTGAACTGAGCTATCATCATCGCTGCACGTCCAGTCTGAAATACCACTTGATGGCCAAGCACACACACACACAGCTGATACGAATTCTCCGCCCCCCTCGTCAATATCAGGACCTCGTCAGTATTTCTTTCACCCTTTTATTGATGGACAGTGTTACATTGTGTGAGAGATTATTTGCTCCAAGTGAGAATGTTAGTGTGAAATTGAACACAGAATATGCCAATGTTGTTTTCAATAAAAAAACATTTGCACAAAGCAAGCCGATCCTCTTTTCCATTTTGATAAGAGCATTAAAATGAGAAAATATAATAGGACCAAAAAAAATCAAGAGACATTTAGAATAGATAAAAATGTGCGTTAATTGCGATTAATCGCCAGTTAACTATGACATTAATGCGATTAATCGCGATTAAATATTTTAATCGTTTGACAGCACTAATATATGCTAATATAATATAATATGCTAATAACACTAATATATATATTTTAGGTAAAAACAAAAGAAATAGCGGGAATTACAAATTATTTATTTAAATCCTCTTTAAACCACAATGACTACAAGGACAGCATGTCTGTACAGCCTTTTTTTTTGGCCCGCACGTGTCTTACATAACGAATCACTCAACGGACTCGCACAAGTGTGTTTACAAAGGTATCAGGAGTGGGCTCACCGGACCTCTCTAACCCTGCCGCATGCCCGGACATGCTTGGCATATTGGAAACAGGCCTTCACACATACTGGCAAATGGCATCATGGGAGAAACACTCGCCAAGCTCTCAGTGTCAGTCCTCTGACCATCAACCGGCAGCCGACTGAGGCAAACTGCCACGGCGAGCTCTTGACAGAAGGACCATTGTTGCCAAGGAGAAGGTCCTGAAGTGTGTGTGTGTATATGCGTGTAAGCATACAGGAGTGTGTGTTGCATCTCGGATGCTGAGATACTATCACAACGCTCCATTCTTATCAGCTTCAAAGCTCCTTTGACTCTTAAAAAGGATGAAAGGAGAATGGGTAATTCACCCGGCATGAAACTTTTCAACTGCGCACAATAAGAGCTCAACAAATACAGACACAGTGTAATGAGCATAATTCTTTAATTACTGTTCAATATAAATCAGATGTGAATGAATATAGCTGGATATTGTGAAGAAGGACCGAGCAGGCTCAGGCTAATATTCATTCATTCACAGTTCATTCACAGGTAAATGACACAACTGGGCCAAATCACACACTGAGACGAGAGACAAACACTCAAAAAGAGATGTTAAAAAAGACTGGATTACACAGTGAGAAGAAAAAGATCGATAAAGACACAAAGAGAGTTTTAAAGCTTACATAATAAGTGCCATGAAATTGCCATGTTTTTTGTTTGGACAACTTTTTCAAATAACACCCTACCATTCAATAGTTTGGATCCAGAAATATTTTTTTAAAAGAAATTAATACTTTTATTCAACAAGGAAACATTAAATGTATCAAAAGCGACAGTAAAGACATTTATAATGTTACAAAAGATTTCTATAAATGCTGTACTATTGAAAATAGTATAACTGTTTCCACAAAAACATTGGATGGATGTTGTGTGTGTGTGTGTGTGTGTGCGCATTCATGAGTATCAGTAAGAAGTGGATGTCAAGCCCTCTTCTACACCACCAGTGAAATGATCACAGTTGCCTGCTCCTGCATCAAGTGTGTGTGTCAGTCTGCGAGAGCATGTGTGCGTGTTCCCATCTGTTAACCATCTTATTAACTTGATATGTAATAAACTTTAATCTGAGCAAAAGAACCGCCGGTTGACTTGAGATGCACGTCAATCACATGTTAATCAACTGGGTTCAATTCTGCGCTCTCTCTCTCTCTCTCTATAAATAGAATGATAGCCGCAGCTCTAAATTTCCAGGCCACTTAACTGCGATAAGCCTGAGAGAGAGACAGGGTGTATCAAATCTAATCATTTGTCTCTAATGAATCCCACTGCTCAATAACTTTCATTAAAGCAACCAAACGCTAAATGGCAAATGCTAAATTGCAAAAACTACCAGCTCCAGGAAGGACGGTTTCCACAAATACGTCTACTCCAATATCTGGTTTGTTTAAGATGTTAAATAGCTCGAAGGGTATAAGCAAGGTCACATTAAGCATTTGGGCACACTAATTACATTGCAGTGTCCATGTTAGGGTATGATGTCATAACTAAGTACTATGTATAACTAATAAACCAAATGTACTTGAGTAATTATGTTGTTTAACATGATTCGATTATGTATTGCTATTGTAATTATATTCCTGTGATGTATGGGCAAAGTGACGTAGAGTGTTGTTCACTGCACCAATCAAATCTTACGCCTGGATTAAAGAGTACAGCTTTTTTGTCCCTGTCTGACATGGCTCCACCTAATTGGCTAGAATTAACACCAAAAGAAGCAAAGAAAATGCCAAACCCAGACAAGCTGACAGAGCGCAAACAAGGACGGTAAAAACAAGAAATGTTCTTATGAATTAATGTAATTACAGGCCTGGAGGAAAGGAGGTGGGCTGAAATGTTTCTACGCTTTTCATTCATAGGATTACTAACAAGAGGCTGCCTGTTGTAAATGTGCAAAGTGCAAATGGAGAGTTAAAAGTCTACAGTCACTCAAAGTCACGTGAATGTGATATTTAAGTGACATACATAAATAAACAAATGATAATTTGATTTAATCAAAAATAAGATGAAATTATGATGATAATCAAACGATTATATTTTTTAAAAATATATATAGCTGCAAGCAGCAATTAATGGGACCAAGCACAAAAAAGGCATGATGAGTTATGCAAGCATGGCTGGGAGCACAGGACCAACTACAACAATGAATAATTAAAGACATTTTTGTATGATTTTATTCTCAAGTTGTATGATTTTAGTCCAGTAAAAGATCTACTTTTAATCATAGATTCATTCACTTGTGATTTAATTGCTTATGGCCAAAAGTTTTACCAAAATGAGGTGGTGTGGTCAGTGTGAGGTGACAAAGTTTGGTGTCAATATGCCAAAGCTTTGCAGAGATACAGTCTCAGAATCAGTTTGGCATCATGCCATCAAATTCATCAGTGCATTAAATGAGAACGGTGTGGTCTATCAAAAAGCTTTTAATAACCTTATGCCGGCATGATCTGAAGATGACCTGATTTGAATTTCCACTCAATATTCCGCTCTATCCCTGCTCAGTGGCACACGGCCCATGTGAATGCTCCACTCATGTTCCACTCATGCTCATTGGAAAGCAACGTAATAGTTTACTATGTAATTCTATGTAATAGTAAACTTGTTCATGTTTGCAATAGCCCTACTGTGCTGTAACATGGTGTTGTATAGCAGTGCTGGGCTACGCTGGTAAAATGACGCTATCCTCTCGTTCACTGATCCGCTACCTGCTACGCTCTGCTCACATGCTCTGATAATAATAGCTTTGTAGGACTATACTTTATTTGGATAATTGGTCAAAAATAAATGTGACATCTGATTCTGTTGCATAGAACTGAATAAAGAATTATATATTGATATTTAATATTAATATATTTTCTGTCGAATTTTCCAGTGTTACTTCCAATAAAAGTGTGGTTGTTTTATTTTATTGGCTTTATGCTGCACTGAATCAAAAGATTCAGTTTTATAATTTTTGAGCAAACTGTTGAGCGGTAAACTGTTGAAAAGTAAAAATAAAAGTAAAAAGTAAAAGTAAAAATAACTATTTCTGTATCTCCTGACCAGTGGGCGGCACTGTGCCGAAACGCTGCAAGTAGCCCCAGGTCATGCTTGACATGTTCCAAGATTCGTCTCAATACGCTGAAGCACATCCATTTTGACGTGCTCTTCAGTTTGGTTTATCAAAAAGATTTTATGAACTTTTTGCCCTCATAGTCTGAAAATGATGTGAGACAATTTTGGTGAAAATCAGACCAACTGTCCAGGACGAGTTAGAAAAAGTAGGTTCGAAAAAATGTTCATGATGGAAAATAACGTTATTGGCATAGGCATGAAGGTTTAATTTTGCAATGTTGTTAATCGGTAACTGGCCAATATTAGATGCCGTTTTAATAAATATGACAATATTGACAATTTAAATCGCATTGAAGTCCCCAGGATACGGAAATTGCGATAGTATTTTCTTCCATAGTGTGACGAATATCTGAGTGAAACGGCTTCTTGAATGAGAAAATATGTAGGTGGGACTTGATTCTGTCCATCGGGAATTGATTTGATCGTTGTTGTTTGCTATTGGTCGTTCTCATGTGAGTGACAGGATGTCCCGCCCTCGCGCCAGTAAACACATCATCAGAGAAGAGATGTTACTGTAAGCGGGAGGTTAAGTTATGTTGATTAAAGATTAAGGGCACTGAATAAAAAAAAAACGATGTGCACAGATATATCAATTATAATAAATATGTATTGTCAATTTTGATTTCATGGTGATTTTAAAAATAAAAACTATGACTAAAACAAAAAACAGAGCACAAATGAATGCTGGGTAAATGTGAATGGAGACGAGATCAGTATGAATGTGAAGTGAGATCTGTGTGAATACAAATTGGAGTAAACCGCCATGTAAAAATCCTAGAAAAAGCCTAATAGCTGGCATCATGCAGTCCCTCAAGTCCCATTACCGGTGCGTGTTTGTGTTTGAGAGTGCTTTGACCTGCGCTTCTGCATTTATCAAAAAGCCATTTCCAAACGGAAACACTTAAAGAAAGCAATAAGCTGAAAACATGACTCAATAAAAGCCTCTGTGATGCTCTGAGTCACTGAAATATCAGATGACTTTTGCTCACTTCAGTCACGTTAGAATCATCAAAGGAGTCTTTTATATAGATGCTTTTGTCTCCATAAACGTCATCTTTATCTGTGTGAAGTAATCTGAAAGATAACTTAAATACAGTTAAAACTTTCTCTCTCTTACACAGACACAAAACAGGTTGCTATACAGTTAGTGTGATAACATCTGATCAGCAGACAGGCAGTCAGAATTTGCTGAGAGCCACCGAATGATCAGAGATATTTGATATTCAGTGCAAGGCTTTTCGGCTGAATGTCCGTCAGGTTAATGAAAGGAAAATGCATGAAGTGTTCTATTGCAACAAACACTCGTCTTAGAAAGATACTGATGGTCTCTCTTCCAATTTCATTTACGAGTGCTTAGGTATGTTACTAAAGCAAAATAGTTTAGCTCAACAGAACCTATTTGAAACTTTGTTTTGTTCTGTTAGTTCTGACTCTAAACTTTGATTGAATGAGCTGTTTTCAAAGATGTTAAATCAACTGAATTCTATATTAAAGAAATAATTCACAAAAAATTCTGCCATTATTTACTCCCGTCATTCCAAACCTGTACAACTTGCTCTCTGCTTTTGAAAACATAGGAACAATTATTATTTTTCGTCCATAAAATGAAAATGATTGATATATATATATTTTTAATTTTCCACAGTAAAAAGAATGTCATACAGGTTTGGAATAACATGAGGGTGAGTAAATGATGACAATTTTCATTCTCGGATGAAATATCCCTTTAATTTTACTTCAGTTCACAATGTGGGTCTCTTGTGGTTTAATGCTTTTAAAAATGAATTGATACAGTTATTAAGGTGTAAAGGTACACCTTTACAGTCAATTCTCATCATCAATCCTTCTTCCAAATTGTGTTTTATCTTACCCTGATTCACTATGGTAAGCCTATTATGCGTTTAAGCGTTTATATATTGTTTTTTCGCTGGAAATTGCATACATACGTCACTCGTCATGTGTCTCTTTATATCCGTGAAATAGAGAAAAGTTGCTCCTGCTACTTTGACGCCTGTTTGGTGTGGGACTGGCAAGTTAGTTGTCACAACGGGGAATCGCCCATTCTAAAAACAACAGAGGTGAGTCCGCTAACAAAAAAAAGAACATGACAGACCTCGTGATAAAACCAGAATCAACACTAGCTTGGCTTTATAGAATTATTTAAAAGAATAATTATGACAGACAAACAAACAGAGAGACAGACAGAAAAATAGGGCTGTTGAGCTCTGAATACTATCTCAGACCACATCTTTTTTACAAATGCAAAGCTGCATTTCTCTATGCTGTTCTTGCATCTCAATGTAGTGTTTTTGGCCATATCTTTTCCATAGGTGAGTATCTTTACAGTGATTATTATATCTAGCGCTGCACGCTATACTGAAAATTTGTTTGTGAGTGATTGATTGCTCATAATATTTGCGTTTCTCCAACAACCTGAGGACAGACAGTCTAAACACACTTCCTCAGATATTCAGCCAGTTGTTTGATCATTAACACTAGAATATCTGTTTTCCAGATTGTGATAATTAAAGACTATTGGCCTCATTTGGCTGTGGATGCAGTGGTGGGCATTTTCCAGCACTGCCTGAGGACACTTTCTTTAGGGAAAGTTTCCTGCTGATTTAATGGTTTGCCAGAGATAATTGGATTTGCTCTGTCAATATTGGAACTGATACGTCGTAATTTTTTTCTTCCCCTTTTCAAATGTAGCAGTACAAAGCACTGCAAACCACAGGGTTATTGATCAGTCAATGTCTGTACAGCACATATGAACTGTGATCTAGCAGATCTGCAGCCTCTGGCAGTGAGAGTACTGGTGTATGTAATAATCTTATTTGCATACAATCATAATTAAAACATAACAGGAAGTGGGCCGGATGGAAAGTGTGTGTGCTGTGTAGTTTCAGTGGTGGGCAGCAGAATGCTGACTGGTGGTATGTGTGCGGTGCATTACAAGAAGCTCAGTGCTTTATTTAATAACCACAACAGCCTGTCTCACATACACCACTGCTAGGCTCTTATGATATTAATCTGCAGATTCACAATCCCACATGCCATTCACAACCTGATGATAACTCTCTGTGATATCAGAGCCCCGTCTCAGAGGGAATTATGGGAAATGCAGTTCAGAGAAATTAGAAAAGAGCAGAATAGAAAGAAGAAATTAAACTCATTAAGAAGAGAAGAGACTAGATGAGAGCAAAACGAGGGAGGAGATGAGAAAAGATGAAAAACAGAAAAGAGATAAAACAGAGATGATACAGTATGAGAAGAGACAAGATAGGAAATGTGAAGAGATACATTTTTTTTGAAAAGACGAAAAGAGGACACAATGAAAAGAAGATGAGATGAAAAGAAACAAAATGAGAAGAGATGAGCCATGATGAGATAAGATAAGAAAAGAGAAGATAAACAAAGGGAGTTCTGAGAAATAAAACAAGGGATAACAACAGAAAATGAGAGAAAGCAACAAAAGAGACAAGGATATGTGTCATGTTTCAATGTGTTTTAAGTTCTGTTTTGTAATCTGATTTCCCCCTGTATTTGTGATTTTGGTTTAGTCCTGTTATTAGTTCAGTTTTGAGATCTTGTTTCCCCCGTCTTGTGATTTTGGTTCAGTCCTGTTAGTTTTCCCGCTCTGTCTGATTAGTAATTCCCTTCACCTGTGTTCTGTTAATTATCCCATTAGTCCCTGTTCATTTAAGCCCTGTGTTTTCCCTCAGTGTTTGTTGGTCGTCGTCAATCTATGGTTGTGTGTGTTTTGAAGTCCTGGAGAGTTTCCTTTGTTTCTGTCTGTTCCTGTAAGTTGACTTTGTAAATAAATCAACTATACTTCAGTTCCCGTGTCCTCGTCTTCGGCAACCTGCACTCAACCCTGACAGAAACGACCAACCCCCCCCCCCCCCCCCCCCCCCCCCAAAAAAAGAGAACCCATAGATGAACAAGGGAAGAAGAGGAAAGAAGAAAAAGGTGAACCCCATTAACACACCTATCCTCTTTCAAAACGAGCGCTCTCTTGAGGAGTATGCAGGGCTTTACCTGGAGCTGTATGATGACATGTCGTTGGAGGAAGAAGAATTAACACAAAGTTTCTGGGGTGGATTAAAGGACCCGCTTGCCCAGCTGATTCTGATAAAAGATCTTGACTTGTCATTTCTGGAGTTCATGGATCACACACTGTGGGCATGTGGGTCCAGATACATGGTGAAAGATCTCCCACTCCAGCCCGTTCCAAGTCCAGAATCAGAGCCCATCGCCTGCTCGCCAGAGCCTGAGCCCGTCACCAGCCTGCCAGAGACTGAGCACACCGCACGGGAACCAACCCAAGAAGACACAGCGCTGATAGTAGTGTCTACGGCTATTCTGTGTGTGTGGGCAACACACACATCAACGATGGCCCATGAGTCCAGTTCCGAGTCCCATGATGTGCTAGTCCCGTCCAGTCCTGCGTCAGAGCCCGTCCAGTCCTGCGCAAGAGCCCGTTGATCCTGCGCCAGAGCCCGTTGATCCTGCGCCAGAGCCCGTTGATCCTGCGCCAGAGCCCGTTGATCCTGCGCCAGAGCCCGTTGATCCTGCGCCAGAGCCCGCTGATCCTGCGCCAGTCCTGTCCAGCCCAGAGTTTCCTTCACCGCTGGTCCTGCCCAGCCCAAGACCCTCGTTGCTGCCGGATCCCCCCTTTCCTGTCAATTTCCCCATTAAAATTTTTGGGGGGCGCACACCCGAAGGGTCCTCACTGCCATGGCCACCCGAAGGGTCCTCACCGCCATGGCCACCCGTAGGGTCAGCTCCACCATGGACGCCCGAGGGTCCGACAGCTCCGCCCTGGACGCCCGAGGGTCCGACAGGTCCGCCCTGGACGCCCGAGGGTCCAACAGCTCCGCCGTGGCCACGCCCACATCCAGCTCCGCCGTGGCCACGCCCACATCCAGCTCCGCCCTGGACGCCTGAGGGTCCGACAGCTCCGCCCTGGACGCCCGAGGGTCCGACAGCTCCGCCCTGACGCCCGAGGGTCCGACAGCTCCACCCTGGACGCCCGAGGGTCCGACAGCTCCGCCCTGGACGCCCGAGGGTCCGACAGCTCCGCCGTGGCCACGCCCACATCCAGCTCCGCCGTGGCCACGCCCACATCCAGCTCCGCCCTGGACGCCCGAGGGTCCGACAGCTCCGTCATGGCCACGCCCGCAGCCTGCTCCACCATGGCCATGCCCACAGCCTGTTCCACCCCGGTTCCCTGAGCTACCAGCTCCGCCCTGGAGGCTTCCCGTTCCTGCACCACCATGCCCTTGTCAGCCTCCAGGGCGCCCACCCTCCCACCCCTTTGGATGTTATACGGCGCGAGGACGCGCCTTCGGGGAGGGGGGAGGTACTGTCATGTTTCAATGTGTTTAAGTTCTGTTTTGTAATCTGATTTCCCCCTGTATTTGTGATTTTGGTTTAGTCCTGTTATTAGTTCAGTTTTGAGATCTTGTTTCCCCCGTCTTGTGATTTTGGTTCAGTCCTGTTAGTTTTCCCGCTCTGTCTGATTAGTAATTCCCTTCACCTGTGTTCTGTTAATTATCCCATTAGTCCCTGTTCATTTAAGCCCTGTGTTTTCCCTCAGTGTTTTGTTGGTCGTCGTCAATCTATGGTTGTGTGTGTTTTGAAGTCCTGGAGAGTTTCCTTTGTTTCTGTCTGTTCCTGTAAGTTGACTTTCTAAATAAATCAACTATACTTCAGTTCCCGTGTCCTCGTCTTCGGCAACCTGCAGTCAACCCTGACAATATGAGGCATGAGACGAGAAGATTCAAGAAACGAGGGAGAAACAGAACGATAAAGAAAGTACAATGATGAGGAACAATATAAGAAGAGAAAGAAATAAGTAAGTAATAATAAGTAATACATTATTAGGAGATGAAAAGAGATGAGCCAAGATGAGAAAAGAAAGAAGATGAGGTGGAAAAGAGGACACAAAAGGGATGATAAAAGAGGTGAAGGGAGAAGTAACAATGAAAAAAGCCAAAAAGAGTCTCTATGATTGTTTAAAAAGAAGAAAGGAAGGAGTTTAAGCAGAAGGCTGAGAAGTGAGTGTCACTGAGAACAGCAGAGATGAAAGAGAGTCATGACTCCACAGAGGAGAAGTGCAGTGGTGCAGTTCTGTGCTCATTGATATGCTGAACCCTCAATGACGAGAGAGAGAGAGAGAGAGAGAGAGAGAGAGAGAGAGAGAGGAGAGAGAGAGAGAGAGAGAGAGAGAGAGAGAGAGAGAGAGAGAGAGGAGAGAGAGAGAGAGAGAGAGAGAGAGAGAGAGAGAGAGAGAGAGAGAGAGAGAGAGAGAGAGAGAGAGAGAGAGAGACAGACAGACAGACAGACAGACAGAGAGACAGAGAGACAGAGAGGAGAGAGAATGATAACATTTCTCAATGATAGCATTAACAGTCTAAAGGCACTAGGACTAAAATAGCGATTTGGATGCCCAGGAATCCCTATTCTTTTCATTTCTTTCCTTCTGTCTTTCCTTCTATTTTTACAGCGTTCACCTTTTCCCTCCATCTCTCTCGGAGCCCCAGGGGTGCAGCCTGAAATAGCCTGGCTTGGAAGTTTTATGACTCCAACCTCAGAGACTCACTGCATGCCCAAACTTCAAGTCACCACCTTAATCTCTCCTCCACGCATGCACACACACAACTCAACAAAGGGAATGATGGGATGTGTAAGCATAGGTGTGAATGACAGCTGTTGGGCTATTGGGAGCCATTAGCTGCTTTTCCACTGTCTGGCCAGTACGAGCCAAGGCTAACAACGTGCCGGGCGGGGCCAATAGCCTCGAACCTCGAGCAGTGAGGCCAAAATCAAGCTGTGTTTCCCCTGTCGGGCCAGAAGACCCGCAGCGCTGCCCAAAAACCCCTCCATAGAACAACATCACACGACCATAGTGTTTCACCAGCATGGGGAAGCTAGCTGACTGAAAACTAGCTAGATCGCAAAATGAACATGGCATTTGGTCTTTACTTAAAGACTTAAGACTCCATCTATATGATTTACAATAAAATATATTACAGTGACAGTATTTTATTAGTGTCAGGAGTGCACATTGATCATGCTGAATCAAAAGGAGAACACATGCTTGTTCAGTCGTGCTTCCTTCTTCCATTTATTTGTGATCATATAGGAATGCAGGAAACAACTCCATTAAAGCTTTTAGGTCCAAAGGTTTCAAAATATTGATAAAATATCATGTTTATATCACCTTTCTTTAGAAAGAATAAGCATTTGTGTTTTTTTTTTTTACGGAACTACGCGTTCTAATGAGGCTAATTTGTTTGGATCACAACAGCTCATGGAGCCTGAGTGACGTCAGCAGAAAAGGAAAGTTGTTTTCTTGGGAATTACAATAAAATTTCATGTTGATTTGACAGTTGTCCAACTACAGCCAAAAACTATGTAGTTGAACATTGATTATGCTCGCCATTTATTTGATCAAAATACAGTAAAAAACATTTAAATACAATACAATTTAAAATAAATAGTTATTTTCTATTTAAATATATTTTAAACTGTAAATTACTCCTGATCTAAAAGCTGAATTTTAAGCATCATTACTATTGTCTTCAGATCCTTCAAAAATCATTCTAATATGCTGATTTTGTATTTGAATGTTGAAAACAGGAAACCATGATAACCCTGAAGTCTTTGTGACTTTTGATCAATTTAATGGATCTTACAGAATACAAGTATAAATAAGTGTTGTATTTATCTGGCAATAAAATAATAAGGATATCGCTTAGGGTGACAGAAACTTGTAAATATGTACCAATGCACATACATTCACACCAAACACCACATGAATTCATATAATTGAACCAAACAATGTTAAACTGCACTATTTAACTAAACATTTACTTTGGTACAAAAAAAAAATCGCATAGGGGGTTCAGGGTCTCAGTTGCAGTGCCTTATGCACATTGTAATGAGACACAAAATCAGCAATGTAACATCTATACTTTTAGTTCGGATGATGAATGTTCTTAAAGCTTGCCATGCTCTTTACATATGGAGGAATGTATGTGTGTGTTTGCTTAGAATTTAATTCTCTGATAAGAGCTAATGATTGCCTCTTCAGTTTCACAGTCAACCTCCATTCTGTGGGAGAAAGCACACGTACGCACACATACATGCAAATAAGTCCTAAGGTCTTTATTCCTGCATCAAATAAACCCTCTGTGTGTGTCCACTTGATCTCTGTTTACATCTGTGATGAACATACAGCTTAAAAAATAATCACACACACCATGTCATTACTATTGTACACCAATACAATGCTAGGGTGATCTGAGTGGTTTCATACTTCTGGTTCGAGGTTTTAAAAACCTCTTAAATCCTATTGTAAAAAGCAAGACATTCTGTCGAGTCAAATGTTTTACTGTCTTTTCCCTCCTAGAATTCTCTGTGCATTTGAAATCTTAATGATTCACACAAGCTAGTTACAGAACATTACAACCCACTGAACACTGAACTTCTATCCCTCATTTTGTTTTTAGTTAAATATGTATTAAATATAAAAGCAAGCACCACTAATACTGTCTCTGTCTACTGTATCTAGTTCAGAAAAAAAATACATTCTACGTTAGCCTAACTGCATGAAGAAATCGCAAATGAAGTTTTTAAAAATGGTTTGGAGAGACAGACCGTGTCCACATCAGGGAAGAGGTTATGTCTCCTTGCAGTGTCGCTAAGCACTCTGATTTTTCCACAGCCTGCGTCTTCACCAGATTCACTCCAGAGCAATTATTGTATAGAAAGCGAGGGAGAAGGTGAGAGAGAAGATTGTGAGAAAAACGAGAGAGACAGAACCCTTAAAAAGCAAACACATGAGCTGCATATCAAAGCAATGGATTTGTTGGAGCCTGAGGGAGGCCGCACATGGAATGAGAGAGGGAAAAAGCATGTAAGAAAGAGCGGAGAGCAGCTGGGAAAGTTCTTTTGTGAAGCAGTCTCTAATGGACATACAGCGAGAAAGCTGTTTTGAGGGCAGTTCTACTGTTCAAGATGAAGCTTGAAGCCCATGAGCCTTAAAAAAATTCAACCCAGGACAACAGCATGTCCCAAAGTCACCCTTAAAACACTTTTACAATTGTACCTCTTTAATGTACTACTTCCATTTGTTCTCATTTTGAAGAATGTAAAAGGTTCAGTGCTGAAGGTACATTGCCGCTGGGTGGTCATGATTATTAATGTTATATGATCATGTCCTGCAGACAATTATGAAGTCAGAGCGCAGTGCTGGAGTGTTATGAGGTTAAGGGTTCGCATTCCTTTTGACCAATGAATTTCCATGACAATCCCAGTTGTATGTGATTACTGGGTACGTTTTTTTTTTTTTTTTTAATATACTTTTACACGTAAAGAAACTGTACTCACAAAGAACTTCTAGCTAATGAAATAGTAAGTTGACTAGAGAAATGATATTCACTATAGAAACAGTTATGAATTAAATAATTATATTTAATAATCATTTCATTTATTAATTAAAATTTTTATTATAATAATAATTATTATATAAAGTAATAATATGAAAATGTAAAGATAATAAAATATAAAATATTTAATTATTTTATTTTACATCTGGTCAACAAGAGGACCTGTTTGAATAGAAGTCAAAGAAAAAGATTCCTCAGTGTGCTGATGTTTTTGTGTGGAATCAGTTTATCACATTGACTGCCTCGGTGATAATCTTCAACATGTCGACTCACACAGTTTACAAAATTGCAATAAAAGAAATCATCCTATAGTCTGAAGCAACTGACTGTAGCTGATCTCATCAGAAACAATCAGGCTGGCAAACGCACTGTAATTATTTAATAGATCTGTTTAAAGGTACAATATGTAGGAATTTTGTAATAAAATATCCAAAAATCACTTGCACAGTGTGATATGTTTCCTGCAGTTGTGTACTTACAATATCCCAAAAGTCTCCAAAGATTTTTTATTTCAGAGAAATTTCAATTTTAAATAAGTGGCCGTCCCGGAAAAAAATGTCGCCTGTCAATGACGCAATATCCGCGCTTTCCTCGGTTTCCGCTCGTACTGCCATAGCCATGACGTAACCATGGCGACAGACGCGGACAACTGCGTAGTGCGTAACGTTTAGCTGCACGCTGTTGTTGTTTTGTTCAATCATTATGGACCATGGCAAGCAGACTTTGGGACGAAAAAAAAAGGAGAACTAAAATGAGGATCAATATCGGCGTGGCGTTTTCGAGATGCCGAGAGCTCCACGTCCGCGACTAACTTGGAGGAGCAACACCGCTCTTGCTTTATTAGACAGGTGAGCAAATGTACATAAAACAAAAGGATGTATCTGTGTTTCCTTGCAACTTTCAATAATATCACTTATAAACAATGCGAGATACATAGGCCTATATGACGTGACAGATCAATCATTATGCATATGTTGATTCACCTCAAAAGCTATCAAGTGATCGTTTTGCTGATGAAAATTCACAGTTATATTGCGCTTTGTACTTTGGTAATGCTTTTTATCACTTGTGTTTTGACCGAGATTATGGCAGTGTAATTAAATACAATCGGATATGTGTTGTTAAACAATATTTAGCCATTACTTGCAAATGTTCGTTCAAATTTACTTTGAGTACGATTGGTTTGAACACGTAAAACAACACGGCATTAACGATAAACACGTAAAACTGCGCAGCATTAACCCAACAAATCATTTGACAAATAGCTGTAACAGGATAATATAGCATAACATTTCGCGCTCCTTGCAGTTAATTCATTATGGTGACATAAAATATTGCGATCAGCCGTACAGGTAATACAAAACAAATAAAGTACCTCATCCGTGATCATGATTCATTAATTCCATGACATCTCTGGATGGTGAAAACGACATCTCCCATCGTTCAACTCTCCCTCATAGCGTCACCAAGCTTCGCCTTTGTTATTGTTGGTAACTGCGCCCTCTAGTGGCGAAAAATTCCTACATATTGTACCTTTAACTGCTCAATTTATGATAAGAAAATAGTAGATGAAACATATTTAGCACAGTGATTATTACCTTCAGCTAATTTATCTAATTTAAAACCAGCCTTGATTATGGTTTATTTTGATTGAAATAAATAATATGCAAATGATTGCTTCTATATACAATGATTTAATCACAAATCTTTTTATTGCTAGATTAATTTATGCTTCATTTATAATCACTAGTCCCACTGCTTTAATTAGTAGTTTAAAGCATTCCGGCTGTTCTCTATGATGATCAATACCATTTACAAGAACGTTTTACCAATAATCTGTTTAATTTTTTAATCTTATATCACATGCCAATGTTTATGACAAATCAAACTTGTGAAAATCTTCTGGAAAAGACTGTTTCTGCCTGCTGCAAACGCCATTCTGTACGTTCTCATCCACTAGTTTACAGGTGACTCTTGACCTTTAAATATGTCTGATGTAAATATGCACTACGGTAAGGATATTTGGCCAAAAATACAGTAAAAACTGTAATATTGTGAAATATTTATAATACAATTTTCTATTTGAAAATATAATAAAATTATTTATTTTTAATATAAATAAAATGTAATTTATTGCTGCTCAAGAAACATTTCTTATTATTGGCAAAGTTCAAAGTTGTGCTGCTAAATAATTTTGTGGGATTACTTCAGGATTATTTGATGTATAGAAAGATGATTTAAAAATAAAAATCTATTTAAAGCTGCTGTCCGTAACTTTTTTCAAGTTAAAACTTTAAAAAAACATATTCAGCCAGTGTTCAAAACTATCTGCTTGCCGTAGCTCGATTCAAAACGGTTAGCTTGTAATAATGATTTTATTTCCAGTGGTACTGGTGGGTTTCCGCGGGAAATTCGAGCATGTCTTTGCGTCATTACGTCACATCCGTACACATAAAGAAGGAGTTTCGGCTAGCTATACTGCGCATGAGGATGTTGACGTTGGGGAGAGTAGAGATGCCTTTTCTCGCAGCACTTTACATAATTGAACTTATGGCGGATCCAGAAAGATCCAAACGACAATCATCAGTGTCAACTGGAGATTCACCCGTTATAAAACCCAAAAGACTTCGTACTTCGGATTTAAAGTGGCTAGAGAAAGACAGCAACCGTCTCATGTGAACACAAGGAACATAGGCAGGGCGTTTGGTGCGTGAACTCCGTGTTTTGAAGGGATTCAAAACGGAAGAAGAGACGCTTTTTTCTGCTGGACAAGTAAGACATTTCAATAGTTCAATCGTGTAACAGTACCAAAATTGTTTGCTTAATTCACACAGTTATGGAGTTTCCTTTGTTGTGCCTTTCTCGTTTAGCTATTATGGAGAATATGAATTCTGAACAAATAAAACACATTAAATGTAGTCATGCAAAGCTGATGTTGTTAACATTAACAATTTAAAAACAAAGTATAATTTGCACGGTTCGACATGATAAGCGATCGTTAGATTTAATCAGCGCGATTTACTGCAGTGCAATCAATGCATTTTCCCCGTAGTTGATCTGAACAAAAGTGAATGTTACTTACTTGTTCAGATGACATTTTCCGGTGAAAATTCTTATGTTGGTCATCCTGTACTTCCAAAAAGTAGAATGTGTGATTCTGAATGCCAGTAACGTTATCCACACCGGCGCTGTGACCGACAGCCGTGACGCGCACTCTCCTCACAACATTGTGTTCATCCGCGCTGTTTCATGCCGATGTACAATTCACGTAAAATTAATAATTCCGCGAATGACTGCAATTGCAGACTTCAAACAGAGATGGCGACAAAGTGGAAAAGCTACGGACTGCAGCTTTAATGTGTCCTTGTTTGAAAAAAAAAAATCTTCAAAAAATCTTCAATAAAAAAAATAAATAAATCTTTTGACATATCTTTGTGCCATTAACCATTAAGTTTCATTGCTTAAAAAGTCCTAAATATATACAAAGCATTTATTTAATCAAGCTCCGATATTTCGGGATCTGTGATATCACATGGACAAATATATTTGTCGATGACTGCCTCCAGAGCAAGACATCATCAAATAGTTATACATCATCGCACCACAGGCCCCGCCCACTGGCATTCAGTCGCTTAATGGCTGATATTTTTCTACACTGAATGTGAGCGCCACGTCGCGTCACGTATTGGATCTGACAGCAGCTGCATCACAAAAGTAAATGATTTCATAATGCTTTGTCTGTAAATGACGGTTTTATATGGATCATGTTTTCAAAACAATTATTCGCATACAATAGTGAGTGGGAGTTGATACTGTTTCCAATGACGTTAGCCAATCATAACAGTGGCCGTTTAGTGACAAGTTTTAAAGGAGCCGCCCCTTAAAGATGGATCATTTCAGACCGTTTTTATGCATTTATTTTTGTTTTTTTTATGTGCATTAAACCTGTTAAACATTATGTGAACCTCAAGGAACATACTAAAATAATAAAAATCTATGTCATGTCCCCTTTAAATAGTCTTCATTAGGTTAAACAACATCGATTTTACTTTGTAAGACATGCAGATCCGTGTTCTGTTTCTTCAGTATGTTGTATAGGTATAGGTTTCCTATAATACACAAAGCTGATGCAGTGTTTATTTGGCTCATATAAAAGATGCCCTTCATCAGGTCTGCAGGTACGCTACATGCCCAGAGAGCTGCCCTCTCCCCCACTAGCGTGCTAATGAACTAACACAGCCAGGAACAAACAAACCCCCCCTATTTTTTCTCTCTTCCGCCCTCCCTTTACTAGTTTCTCCATATTGGGTCGATCTTGTTGTGTGTAATTCGTCCTCTCACTAATCCTGGGCAGCTTTCTTCATTGATGAGTCAGCCAGTGCTCTGTTCCACAGTGAGGTCTATCAAAGCATTTCTGCATTGGGTTCAGTCCACGCTTTGTTCTAATCACAGTAGGACCCGTCACCTGTGCGCGAGTCCACTCTTTTCCAATCTAAGCCATATGGACACACTCCGGGAATTCTTAGCATACTATTCTCAGCCTCTGATTCAACCACACACGCACTGGCTGGGCATCAGCTCTGTGTTTACAATCTACAACTCCGTAAGAATCCGACCTTGTTGGTCACCTGAACTATGAATCACGGCATCTTGTACATGTCTAAACTGTCATGACGGCCACACAGTTGGACAAGCAAATGTAAATATACAGACATGCAACAGCATGTTTCACTTAAACCTAATTGCCATCTCAGAAGGTTCGGAAGGGGAGCGCACAGCATGTGCACCGGCAGACGGAGCGACAGGCTTTCTTCGCCGAGTTAATGACAGAAATCACGTGGAGGGGATTTAGGTGATCTGCTTTTTGTTTCCAGCCTTTAGAGCAAATAGCAGCGTGTTGGAAGCAGGACAGTTTTCCGAACAGCTCTGGGTTGGCTGGAAAAGAGAGCGACATGCTGCGCAGGGCAGTACTAGATCATGATGGACATGTTTAGGACAATCTGCTCATGTCTGCAATCATAACAGTGATGTCCAAATGAAGAAAAAGCTCCTGTGTCTCACTTCTAACTGCTCACTGTAGCACAATATTCATATCTGGTCACAGAAACACTGTAAAACTAATGAGTAAACATGTACTGTAAATCCCACTGGTGATTAGTACATTGTCAAATCACACATGTTTAAAAAAGCAATAAGCCATGCAAGGCCATGACATGATTTTAGTGCTTTTTGAAACTATAACTTGCCAAGCTACAAGCTACAAATTAGAAAATAATAATAATAATTGTTTCAACTTAAAGTAAGTGTTTGTGCTGCCCTAAAATTTTAAGTTTAGACGACTAGAAATGTGAAATCGTACTAAGTGACAACTTGAATATTTGAGTTGACTAAACTTAAAATTAAGGCAGCACGAACACTTACTTTAAGTTGAAACAAAATTTTTTTTTTTTTACAGTGAAAATAACTATTTTATGAACCTTGACAGCTAGATTTCATTGGTTAACATCAATACATTTTCACTGTAAAAAAAAAAATTTGTTTCAACTTAAAGTAAGTGTTCGTGCTGCCTTAATTTTAAGTTTAGTCAACTCAAATATTCAAGTTGTCACTTAGTACGATTTCACATTTCTAGTCGTCTAAACTTAAAATTAAGGCAGCACGAACACTTACTTTAAGTTGAAACAAATTTTTTTTTTTTTCAGTGAAAATGTATTGATGTTAACCAATGAAATCTAGCTGTCAAGGTTCATAAAATAGTTAAAGCCGAAGAGATCAATCTGTCTGTCATTTTTGCAATTACATTTGGAGATGTTAGCAATGCAAAAATGACACATTTCAGCTTTAAACTACTATACTATTAAGCTATTATTTTGAAAAAGTATTTAGTAACACTACCAGTTACTAACAAAAAGTAGCTAAAATAAATAGTATACATATATCATTTTTCCAATATATTACTATTTGATGATAGAATTATTAATCTAATCATCTCTAGTACAATTTTTTTTTTATGTTTTCTCTTTTAATGAACATTTATGATGGCAATTAGGATGACAGCATTAAACTTGAACAAAAAATGCGCTAAATACAACAGCAAACATAAATACATAAATATATAATACGAAAATATATCGTAAAAATCTGTATCCAAGTTTGATTACTATCTCAATGTAAATCTACATCATTCACCATAATTATTAGAGCACAATCGGTCCATCTGGCTCAACAAATACCACTGGATGAACACTTCCCTTCCCCCAACAATATACAGAGAACACCAATCTTATTTAAAGCACCAATATTTAAAACAATTAGACCCAGAACACCATTAGCGATATAACCCAGCCTCTTTTTCTCCTGCTTCACTTTCTTACCTTTCTCATTCTCTCTCAAAGCAGCAGATCAAAGAAGTTAGAGAAGATTAAAAGCACAGTTAAAGCATTTCTCTCTGACAGGTACAATAGTCCCATTGAAATGCTCTCAGTCCATCACCCCTCCCACTGTATTCTCCTCCACTAGTGATTTTAACACTGTGTGACTGCTTAATGAATTTAATCAGAGAGAAAGATTGCTAAGTTCAACTTTGATGAGCGATGTGATGTGAAAACCCCTACTTCGCTGGGAGAATTATGTGTAAAACTGCCACTGATGCTTTTTTCAAGACTGTTGTTGCATTATCAAGTATTGGCTGTGGGTGTTAAATTGGATCCTATGCTATCCCACTTTAAAACAATAATTCGCCCCAATAAAATCATTATATATTCACCCTTGTGTTTTTCCAAACCTGCATGCTGTTTTTTTTCCATCAAACACACAATCTGGATTTAGATTAACTTTAATATATGTACAAGTAAATGTTGCAGCTGTGCGTGTGTGTGTGTGTGTGTGTGTGTGTGTGTGTGTGTGTGTGTGTGTGTGTGTACCTTCTCAGGAACAAAAACATAACTATTCCACTACAGAATACTCACTCCAGTATTTGTTGGTGCATTAATGAGAGTTAAAGACAAAGCAGTGATGTCCAATTTATGAAAAAATCATTCCTTTGAGTCAAATCTTTTTAATGAATCAGTTGATTCAGTAAAAAAAAAAAGGTATGAATTGTTCATGAATGATCAGAATAATCCAGTTCTCAAGTTCAACTCACTAATCCACGGATTACCACTGATTCAATGATCCAGTCATAGTGGTTAAGATTTTCAGCAAATAATGGCAAAAATTTTGGTCTATACCCCACACTATCTTAAAGTCCCCCTGCTGTAGTCAATCATTTTATCCCTTAAAACTCATCTTTGATCACCAAAATGCATAGGCGTAATTCTATGGGGGGACAGGGGGACACGTCCCCCCCAATATTCAACGAAGGGCAATTTGTCCCCCCCAATATTTGATCATATTTGGGGCGCGTTTCCATTACAGATTTGCGCAAAACTTTTGCGATATTTTCTAAATGTCGATAAAAAACTATTGCGAAATGACGGCGTTCCATTAACCGATGTTATGCGACTAAAACGTCTTTTTTTCCTCTCGCGATAAGTCATTCCAAAAATCATGGCAACGGACGTTGGTAGGTTTATAGCCTATATCACAGCCACCGCATAGACATTATTATTATTATTGGAAGGAGACGTGGCGTGTTATCCAAGCGTTAATGGCAGGGAAAGACACGGAGTTCCTGGGTGTTTCTCCCTAATTTCTGCTCCGATGTCTTGATTTTGGCATTTCTTTGAGGTTTAGACACTGATCAATATAGAATGACTTTATTAATGTCATATAGATCAGTGGGCTTAGAGTCCAGTAGACTATTCCTGTAATTATTGTTTCTTTTATGAATTCAATAAAGAACTCTGTCTCGTATTATGTCCAAACGGTCAGTGTACTTGCATTCATGTTTCTTATTTAACCCGTAATTGCAAAACGAAAAATGAACGGTTGTTGTATTTTTAAAACGCAAAGGTGAACACCAACATTTTAGTTTGACCTGTAGGCCTACACCAAATGCTGCACAAAAAAATAAATTATATATATATATATATATATTATGAGAGAGAGAGAGAGAGAGAGAGAGAGAGAGAGAGAGAGAGAGAGAGAGAGAGAGAGAGAGAGAGAGAGAGAGAGAGAGAGAGAGAGAGAGAGAGAGAGAGAGACGAATTTTCAGATATTTGTTTATGACTTTTTGCCCCTTTATTAAACATTTAAAATATTCACAAATTAATATGGAGAAAAAAAAATGTAGATTTTACTGGTTTTCTAAGGCCAAATTAGAACCTGGAAATTATATTTTTCCCGCAGTGCTGAATGAGAAGAGCCATGACCACAGCCTACAGAAAGGGGATGTATAGGTGAGTTGGGCTATAATAAATGTGTCTGAAAAAATAACGAGGCATTTTAATTGTTTATTATTAAACTATTGTTTTCCTAAATCAGTGTCGGCTAAAAACATATCTCCATCTCCGGATGCACCTTTAGAGAGAAATGCACCTTTCATACGGATTACATAATCAGAAGGTATTAGCTTTCGATTCAAATTTGTTCCTTTTAAAGTGGACATTTAAAGCTTCAGTCTACAAAGGCTATATAGCCTATCAGTTCTCGCGCTTCAGTTCACGGAGATCATGAAAGCGCGCCTGATTGTTTTATTTTATTTTACAAAAGCACATCGTTTTCTTGTTATTGTGAGATTACGCAAATAAAAGTAGTTGCGAATAATGTATTATTATATTCTGTATGACCAGAAATGATAGAGTATTTTAAGTTGTTTCGACTGTTGATAGGAAAATGCAAGTGTTCGCGCCCGCGCCACCGTGCCATCCAGTGCGCGCTCCACACCCAGTCCGCACACACACTTGGATATGCCTCAAAATCTTGTGTTTATTTGTGATAATCTTAGCCCTATTATTGTCCAAACTGTATTATGAATGAAATGTGACGAATTGCTTTGTTCCTTTTTTGGATAAAAGCGTCTTCTACATATAATAAATGTTATAATAATGATGATAATTATTATTATTATTTGCGGACACGGATCCAAAACACACCGCGTATTCTAAGTCAGGTGACTGTAAATGCGCAAAACCCGTTTCCATTGCAGTTTTGCGAAATATTCCTTTTTCAAATTGCCTGAAAAACCTCCTCATGCGAGCGTAAAAACTTTATTGGGATAAACGGGAGTTTTTGCGAAATGGAGTGTTTCCATTGTGCGCATTTTCATTAGGCAATTTCAATTTGCGCAATTTGAAGGGTAATGGAAACGCGGCTTGTATGATTGTGCGGGCAGGGCCGAAAATTCTTATCAGCTCCGAAAATATAAAATCCCGGCCGGTCCATTTCCCAAATCCATTCGACTTGCCTTACACTATACTTTTAGCAAAACCTATTTCTCCTGAAATCAATGTCATGTTTTCCTATCCCTTTAGTAGCTTGTGCATCGTCAGTGAGTTAGGAAAAACCAAACAGAAGAAGAGTTAGGAGGAGCGCGGAAATTGACAGACATTTGGCACTAGGCTATCTATGAATGGTAAATATCCTGTTATCCTGTAACAGTAATTTTATCAAAATGTTTATAGTCACTATATGTTTATAGAAGACTATAAAAGAGAGAGATCACTGACCGCTTTGTTGTCAATTCAGGCCTGTAATTGATGCCGATGCTGTAATCATTGTGAGTAGGCTATACGTTGGTTTGACGATCAGATGTAATAAAATTCCTTGTTGTGTTATACAATTACAAACATTCGGACTCTGACTTTTATTTTATTTTGATTAAAAAAATGTGTGCATGCGCCAACACAAAAAGTTCCACAGCTGTCCCCCCCAATGTGTGATTGACAATTTCGCCCTTGCCAAAATGACATATTTAAGCGTTTTTTCCTTGACAAAATTTTCTTCATGCCTAAAAATAGCTTGAACGTAACTCTACACCCTTGCCTCATTTAGTATATGCGGTTCTATGAATATGCAAATTAGCCCCACCTCCACACTCGTTGACGATCACAGATTGATGTGATTGGTTACAAGGTAGTTTGTGACGTCAGAAACACCAACGATTTCAATTTCACTACAGTTTTAAGGAGAAAATACTCAGCAATGGTGTTGACTTGTGCTTTTGTAATTGGAATATAATGCATGAATCCTATGGGCAGCATTGACTTTCATTAAACTGAAGAACAATCAGGATATTCTTCAAAAAGCCACCTCTTGTGTTAAATATAGTAGAAGAATAAAACTCATGCAGCTTTAGAACAACATGAGGGTGAATGAAAAATGACTACATTTTAATTTTTGGGTGACCTATTTGCTTGAACATTCAATAAGATTCTCATTCACATTCACTGTCAGCAAGCCTTCCCCAGGTTCAGATCAGCAAACAGCAGTTTGTTTATGGAGCACGACTGTTGCTCTGGTGGAAGTGGAAGTCTGCAGTCAGCAGGAGGCAGTGACAGAGGAAGCCCCATCTCTACCCGTCACACACACGTGCTGCTTCAGTCTATTGATCAGCCCCAAGCTATCAGAACATCAATCATGGACTGCTGATCGATGGCTATTTGTTGTGTTCAGATTGCCCTTGGGAACAATGGGTCTTCACATGAAGCGGTGATGCTCGGGAGCTCTGACCATTTAGAAACAACAACCACCTTGTTCCAGAAACCTGTCGTAATATCATGTCAATAAGTAACGTATCTGTTCATAAAGGGACGGAAGACAGACCAAGCTCGTATTGCCTAATAATGTTAGTAAATGTCTAATATGAAACGCTCTAGTTTGTATTACTTGATGGTTTTCTACACTCTCACACTAAATGCAATTGCATATTTAAAAAGTCAACTGTGTTAAAGTCCCCCTTTAGTCAATAATTGTATCCCTTAAAACTCATTTTTGATCACCAAAATGACATTTAAACTTTTAAACCATGCCTTAAAATAGCTTGAATGTAACTCTACACCCTTGCCTCATTTAGTATATGCGGTTCTATGAATATGCTAATTAGCCCCGCCTCCACTCACTCACACCAGCTGAGAGATCCACTCGTTGACGATCACACGTTGACGTGATTGGTTACAAGGTAGATTGTGACATCAGAAACACCAGCAATTTCAAACTGCGTCTTTGGTTCACTGCAGTTTTAAGGAGAAAATACTCAGCAATGGTGTTGACACATGAATTTGCACATGGTTTGTCTTAAAGCATAAAAACACCCCATTGACATATAAACAACGTTAAAAGCTTGATTTTCACCTCAGGGGGACTTTAACAATCAGTTTTACTTCCACAATGTTAAGTCTTTCTGACTGAAATGGGATATTCAATGAGAACAAAAAATGTTGGACAGGGAATTGGACAACACAAAAATAAAATAATAACATAATATAATACATTACAAATTACTTAATTATTTTTTCAAGTTTTAATAATAAATAATGCTAAAATAAAATGATTTTAAGGCACACAAAAAAAATGAATGAAACGTTACACACAAAAATAAAATAATTAAATAAAACTGTATCCTATATAATGAATAATACAGTATACAATAAAACTCTTTAAATTATAAACTTTAAATAGTTTATAGTTTAACATTTCTGAATGAGCTGTTTTTGTTGCTTTCTGTTGAATGCTTTTATTCCTGAAAAGTGAGGAAAAACCTGTTTTCCAAGATATGGCCTCTTTACAATGTGACTTCACAAGTCACAAGATGGTTTTAACAAGAACCCTTTAATTAAACACCCAAGTGTGAGTGAATCAGAGTAAAGAGAGAAGGAAAGAGCGCATGTTCACAATTGCCAGAACCAGAAGGCTATTATGTGTTAACCAAGGTGTGTGTGACAGGTGGTGTGGATTGTGGGGGGCAAAAGTTTAGGGCAAGGTCAGGTGAGAGATAGAGATCACAGGTGGTCAGCTGTGACAGAAAAGTCAAATTGCACAGAGTGGTGCATTAACCTTGGGATCAAAGATATCACATACAAACAAGCGCAAGCTGATGTAAGTGAAACTTTGACTCATGGTAGGCAGGCAACACGAGTACAAAACACCCGTTCTAATCAGCCTCTCGGATATAAAAACTGACATTTAAAATGATTTTTTAAAGATAACTACCATGTAGTCACTTATAATAACTTTCAAAGCCAGACTTTTGACTTTCAGTAGTAAATGTAGTTCACAGAGAAGCTTATTTTGGCCAAGAACAGATGGGAAGAGGACATTTCCATGATGTAATTTAATCACAGTTTAAAGTGCAAAGCAGACCAGGTGCACTTAAAGCTGCCCTCGGCAACATTTTTTTGATCATATTCAGTGAAATCGACACTATAATCTGACAGAACAAAATAAAGAAAGTGGTTTTAGAAAAAACCCGAGCTTCTAACTCCACCTGGAGCTTGTTATTTGTTTTGCAAAAATCCACAGCTCCCGGTTCATTGGGTCCAATCAGCACAGGGGGGTGTGAGATCTGACTGTCAATCACAGATCGGGCACACGCCACCCCTCGCGCACGTTACAATCACATGCACATGCCTGAAGTTCGCGGAAGTTCGCGCAGTAACGAAGAGTGATGGCGGAAAATCAAGTAAGCTCATTTAGAGTATAAATTACGTTAGCAATTGCAATCTATCGGTACATTAGCCAGGACAGCATACCTCCAAATACTCCATGGTGTTGATGGATGCTGATGAGACGGGCGCGTTCCAGGGCTCTCAAGTTTTGAAGACAGGTAAGAGTGACACCCAGCCGACGGGGGGTTGGATACATTTTTGTCATTGGTTGTTGCGTTAAATCTTACCCAGATACAATAGTGCTATTTTCTGATTGGCTATTGTGTAGCTCGACGAACAACACGCACCAGAGGCAACGCGCTTGATTCATGCCGGTTCCACAGTGAGAGCGGCGCGGCCAGAGTTTTGGGCGCTGCGGCATATTAAATATATTACAAATAGTTTTTCAGCGTGAGAAATACAATGTGTGGCGGGAGAGCGTGACAAAAGACCGAAATGAGTGACTGTCACGCTCAATGCGTGACACTTGAGAGCCCTGGCGTTCACTGAAAATCTGGTGCACACGCACTGACGAGCATGAACTGGGTGGGAGGGTATCCGTTGATAGTGGGGGAGGGGCATGAGAGTTGTAAACATTCAAAATTTTCCTAAATCCACTCAATCTGCCAGACTTGCCGACTGGAGCTTTAAAGATATCTTGCTTACTTGCGACTAAGTGTCTCAAACAAAAATCAGATGGATAAAACTATGTACTATATAAAAAATACTTAATGTACAACTATTTTCAACATAAAACAGAAATCAATGAATAAACAAATCAGCTAAACAACAGATATTCCCACTCTTTATAAATGTGTGTGAATGTTTTTTATTGTTTTGTTTGCTGCTTGTTTATCTACAATTTAATTGACTCAGAAGGCTAAAGATGTCTTTCAAACTGCCAGAAGGGTACACACACAGAAAGCAGTAGTCTTAGTATCTGCATGTTTTGTATTCTTCATCAGGCTTGAATGTGTCATCTCTTAGTCTGACACAAAACATCTATCTATCTATCTATCTATCTATCTATCTATCTATCTATCTATCTATCTATCTATCTATCTATCTATCTATCTATCTATCTATCTATCTATCTATCTATCTATCTATCTATCTATCTATCTATCTATCTATCTATCTATCTATCTATCTATCTATGTTTAGAATCTTAAGATGTCCTAATACCCTGTGAATTTGCAGGCGATTGCTGGATAGCGTAAAGCTTTGACCGAGTATGTTAGTGCAGATGTTCAGACTCAGTATATCTACACCATAAAGTAACATATGTTCCAATCTGTCACCTTAGTAAAAGTCTGAGTGACTCAGCACAAACGCACAGACCTTATGATACACAGCCATGAGTCAGCAGAAAGCCTCGTATGGCCATAAGCGAGCTGATGAGATGGGCTCCCTGAATCTGCAACGGGACAATGCGAACCTACATCAAAACCGTCATTCATTACTCTGTAACACGCCATAAAACATCTACAAAAAACACCTAGGACAAACATAAATCCAAAAGCCGCCACTTGATTTGAGCTTCATCTGCAACAGACTAGCTCTATATGACCCTTCAAAACATAAATTAATGCTTTTCCAAACATCTGTATTTATGCAGACAGACTTTTAATCACATTTCAACTCTCCAGATGGAGGAATCATTTCCTGACTGCTTTTAGATGCAGAACTAGGTCATATTTTTTATGCATATGTTGCATATGAAATAATATGATATATTTCTGGCACATTTGAGGGTGATTACACCATGTCGAACATACACCACCCAGAGCATCAGTGCTATATGAGGGTATTTATTTAGGTCATTGTGTCTATACCATACGACTTGGCAGAGATTGACCGAACACAAATATTTTTACATCACAGAGAGAGTTTAACTTTGACAGTGAAATGTCACATCATTTGGCAGGCGCACATACTATACTGAAGCACAGACACCTGTTGCTAAGAGACAGGCAGATGCTCTTGTTTTCCAAAAAACTCCAGCTGCATTCAACACAGTTACATAGTGACCACAGCGAGAGAGCTCTTGGCACAGAAAGAGCTGAACCCTGCCCGCGGGATGCTGGACAAGTGGCTGTTTACAAATGTTCACTTTAAAACAGCAACGCAAACTTCTCAACAAATACTAGGAACTAGTGGCCTCTTCAAATACCAATTCTATTAAGTTCCTTTGAGAAGTAATAGGGCTCTGTCGGGGGAAACCCGACACACAGTAAAACCGCCTCAAAACTGGTGGAGAAGCACAATTAAAGTTAATTGATTTCTTTAACTTTAAAAGAATTACCGTTTTACTGTTTGCCAATGGGAAATCTTTAATGAGGTGAACAAACATACAATGAAATGTTAGAGAAGCTAATCAAACACTGGTACCCTTCTATAAAATGTGCTTTATTATTTACATTTTTGTATAAATAAAGGTTTTTACATGCTCAGAGTAAAGGCAATCATTAAAGTTAACATGAAATCAATATTTATGTTCATGGTGCATGATTTATCAGTGAATTATGCTATAAAGAATAATGTTTATTTTGGGGATAATCATTTTTTTTTATCGCTCCCCCTCAACTGTAATACAGAGACAACTTCAGCAATCGTGATACAATCTATTCCCAACAGATACAAATCAAGTCATGTCCCACTTTTTACTCATTGAATATCCTGTTGGATTCGTATTACATCACATTATGGAAGTAAAATGGGTTACGAATTCCAAGTTATGTTGGCTATTATTGTAGTAAAACATCAAGGTGCATTTAAATCCAATGTTTGCATACCGTCCTGTCTACTTCATCTGATCCATTTCTAATATCAGTTTCCTTAAAGTCCCATTCCGATCATATTTTGAGCTATTTTTAAACATTCCCAGTGGTCTTTAAATTATGATTATGCCATTTTTAGCCAGAATCACAAAACCTGTGCCGTTTTCTGGGACTTTGCTTCAGCAGAGCGGCAGTAGCTCATTAGCAATTCGCCTCTGCGTTGTGGGCGGAGCCATTGGCACGGAGACGACCCTCCCCCTGCCCGTTGCTGAGAGCTCTGTCTCTCCCGCTAGCTTACACCCCCAATACCGGTGGGGCAACAGTATTATATACACGTTAATTAGTATTATCCGAAGTTAATCAAAGTTATCACCGATTACCGATCATTATTTCACTCCAAGACGTCGCGTGTGGAGACGCCCAGTGGAGTTACTACGTCACAACTCCAGTCGATTTTAGCCAGCATTTTAGCGTCTGCTACTGATTCACAGCCATTTGAATGTAGAAATACTCAGAAATACAACTTTGAGCTGATTTTTCTCAAGATATGTCCTCTAACATCAGAAAAATGCCACAAGAACATGTTAACACCTAGAAAAACATTATTTTCATCGGAGTGGGTCTTTAAGAGGAACCTTCATGTTAAAAATGCTGCATGTTAAGGCACCTAATTATCAAGGATGCAAATCAACTTATTTCAGGTTCAAACTGAAATACTGTTTCAGGACACAGTGTCAAGAAAGTCACCTTTATCTGTTCCTTCCTTAAGGCCATTTTCAAAAAAGAACAGTTTTGCTCCCATTAAGGTTAAGACATTGTTACTCAAACTGCCAGTCACATGATTGTTGATTGGACCAGCAATGACTTTGATTATCAATGTGAGCTCATGTTTTTTCCCAGCATGCTCTAGTCTCGTACACCTATACTTATTAATCTTTAAGACAGGCATGAAAATGGAATTGCTGCAAATAACAGCCAGATTAGACATTCACAAACATGATTAATGGCTGTGGGACACTTCCGATGCCCGTGGAATATTAACGACATCATGCGCGCGTCAGCCACGTTTCCGTTACACTGTAAGACTATCGCATGCATCAACGCCCACTAATGTTAAACAACAACACCCGTAAGACCAGCACCCGTGTTTATCTGCTTGCTCTCTTGAGTGCCGACAAATTGATTTCAATCACTGATGACAATCTGATTGAGCGCAAAGGGGTAAAACTTTTAATATTACCTTGTTGTCATTGGAATGAAATGAGCAGGGAATGCATTCAAGAACATGCAGGACAGCATTTAGAGAATTAGAAACATCAAAACTTATCAAAGATATGAAAACAGACACAAATCTATTTCAGTCTACACCTACAGCGTACTTTTGTACCTACTGTTTACAGAATAGGTATAGCAGAATAGCTGAGCTACATGGGTAAGATTACCTTTATTGTCCACATAACCACGGCCATCCTCCTTCTTAATTTCATGCTCTACATAGGGAGATTCTGGTGATGACATTTAGAGAGAAAAAAAAAAGGGAAAATGAACTGATTTTGACAGCATGGACATAAAAAAGGAATATGTACACACAGTTACAATGCTTATACAACATCATGGTCAAATGAATTAATGTGTGAACACACACACACACACACACACACACACACACACACACACACACACACACACACACACACACACACACACACAACCTCATCCATCATTCCATCCTTTTTCGCTAAAACCTAGTACCCTACTGCACTGGATCTACAGGGATCTTTATTCTATTGGTGGTCTGTGGTCTCATACTGGTTCTGTCTGACCTAAGGAAGCCTACAGAGAGTCCAGCAGGACCAACTCAGTGCACAGAGCTATACACTAATGAATTTACCTTCCTCTTCACTTTCTTTGATGGACTCTGCCAGAGAGAGACAACACACATACATCAGAGCACGAGGAAAAGACAAAGTGTGCATGTAGGCCTACAATGCTGATACTATGATTGCACTATCAGTATCTACTGAATATCATAGGAGATATGAACAGCACAGAGGAAAGGACAGCTGGATATTAGTGGGCTTCATGTTTACCGAGCGTGATCTCCTCATAAACATTCTCCTCTGTCAGAAAATGGAATGAGAGAGAAGAGAAAAAAGTCAAGGTAAGGACAGAGACGAAGAGTGAAGGAAATACAGATTAACAGCATTGTAAGAGAGCTAGAAATAGATAAAAATGTCTTCGAACAAGCCGACAGACAACAGCTTATTGTGAATGTCAGTTTTACTCCTCAGACTTTATTTTGGAAATCCCTGGCTTGTGCTCCATCAAAATTTGATGTCTATGATTATGTTGATTTTCTAATTTGAGACTGTTACTCAGGTTGAGTGTCACAGTTTTGGAGTACTTAGAAATAGGAATATCAAACATAATGGTAAATGGTAAATGGTAAATGGACTGCATTTATATAGCGCTTTCACAGACCCAATGGCCACCAAAGCGCTTTACATTTGCCTCACATTCACCCATTCACACACTCATTCATACACCGATGGGCGACGGCAGCCATGCAAGGCGCCATCCAGCTCGTCGGGAGCAGCTGGGGTTAGGTGTCTTGCTCATGGACACCTCGACACTTGGTCAGGTGGAACCGAGGATTGAACCACCAACCTTCCGGTTTGTAGACAACCCACATGAACCACTGAGCCACTGCCGCCCCATAATGGTACAAAGGTGATACTAAAATTTGAAATATATCAAAGTATATACCAATTCAATTTTTGTTACCATTTTTGTGTCCTGTATGATGTGACCAAAAGTTGTTGGGTAAAAAAAAATACTCTAACCTTTAGTCTTTCCCAAATGTATCAATCACATCGAGCTTGAGATGTGACATTACCCCTCAATCTGCCCTAAAAATGCTCTATTATATTTTTTCAGTAGCAGATCTCAACCCTGCGAGGGGGATAGATTTCCAGCCCTCATCCGTTTATCATCCGCGACCTCAAAGCAAGGCTGAAGTTAGTAAGCTCCAATGAACTGAAGCCACAGTCAAAATGCATTTCACATCTGTATGAGGCACAGTGCCATCAAAACATTCCCACAAGAGCACGCTAAAGGTTATCAACCTGAAGTCACAAGAAGGTTTATTCAGTCCTCAAGGTCTAGTAGACAGTTGTGCACCCAAACGTGATTTTATCGGGAGTGAGAGTCTCCAAAGGTAAAATAAAGTGATTGGGGCACAAAACCACAACACTCTCATTGGGTCTCATTCACCAGTAATCGTATACAAATTGCATACCTTGGAGCGCAGAAAATATTCTCACACAAAATCTCTGGATTATTCTAGATGAGGGAAAATGTGCAGTTATCCATATAAATGCATTTGTGTACAATTAATATTATATTAAAATATTAAAGAAAAATGAAATTAAACAAGCAGTATACCCTACAATGTGAAGACAGTAAGATTGTATTTCTTCTTTTTTTAAAGAAATTAATACTTTTATTCAGAAAGGATGCATTGATCAGTAAAGAGTTACATGATTTCAAATAAATTCTGTTTTTGAACTTTCTATTCACCAAAGGGTCCTGTAAAAAAGTACTGTATTTTTTTTTCTGCATATTTGCCGCCTTGATGAGCATAATAGACTTCTAGAAGTTTATAATCTGACCGACCTTAAACTTCTTAAGGCTACTGCATTAAAATATTTAAACAATTTTTTAAAAGACAGACGTCGACCAAGGGCAACAGACAGGTTTGCTGTGTTTTGTCCAACACATTCTCATCCTTTGGCGTCATATAGGTGACGCCATATGACATTTCGTCAAAATCTTACGCACATGGCATCCTTTAGCGTCAATATAACACGCACTGTTATGGGTAGGTTTAGGTCTGGGGTAGGGTTACGGTTATGACGCCTTGGGATCTGCGTCTCATATTGACGCTAAAGGATGCCATGTGCGTCGGATTTAGACGAGCGTCACCTGTATGACGCCTTGGGTTCTGCGTCTCATATTGACGCTAAAGGATGCCATGTGCGTAAGATTTCGACGAAATGTCCAAAGCGTCACATGTATGACGCCTTGGGATGAGAACGGGCTGGTTTTGTCGGATCAGTGTGTCACCCTTACGCTGTCTGTTGGCATTGGTCTATGCTTGTTTTCGCAGACTGAACATGTACAATCAGTGCTTGTCGTGTCGTAGAATGTGATGTATTGTGATCTGGTGATTGTCTGTGTTGGTGGGCGTTTGTTGCTGCGGTGTGAACTGCCCTTTAGTGTGAAGAAGATTTTAATAATCTAAAATAACTTTTCCACTATAAAAAACCTTTTGTGGAATGGAAAAGTTCCATGGATGTTAAAGGTTTTTCATGAAACCATCAATGCCAATAAAGAACCTTTTTTATTTTTAAGTGTCCCTACATTTAGGACACAATTAAGTACAAACTTGAATAGTTAGAAAATGAGACCCGCTGTTTGCATAGATAGCATTGCTGAAGCTTAAAATGAGATGTTGTTTTCCCAGCAGTGACTCACTCATATATTAATGAACGTCAGTGAGACGGACGCTGTGAACATATCAGGAGCTGGGAGTTAAAGTGAGACTGCTGGTTGCTAGCTTGGTCTCTTTAAGGTTACAGAGGTGCTACAAGAACAGAAAGGGCACAGACAGGAAAGGGAAACGTTTTTGACATATGGTGCCGTTACGTAAGAGATGTGTCGTGTGTCCAGCATATGGTTTGTCCTGGCAGTTTCTGAGCTGGAACAAGCAGCATGTTGTCATGGTGCCACCAGATTATAACGGCACTTCCATCTCCACCAGCATGAGCGTTCTGGCACTTCATGGGCACTAATGCACCTGCTGCCCAGCACAGGAATGTGAGTCAGAGTACGTGCAGCTGTTCTGGACTAAAGGAGTACATATAAGATACCCATAGGACAGCAAAATTACAAATCTCTAAAACATATCAGAAGCTTCTCGCAGGAAGCAATGAGATTAAATGGAGACCTTTGCTTCAAATGTCTCTCTCAAGAAAAATACCCTAGCAATGACCCCTATATACTCCCAACAGTGTCACAAACTAAGCTTATATTTGCCAAGATACCAAAGTGTGCAATCAAAAGCCAGATATCAATTTGATCGCAAACAATTCTCATTCAATTTATCCAAGATCAAATGATTTGAGTTATACTAACCACATAAACTTTATAGCGTTATACTGTTACTGTACGCCAACTGTTGACAAATTTGTTTACATTTTTATTTCTCTAAAGGAATTACAGGAGAAACATCTCAGACAAAACTAACATTTAAATGCAGCATAACTAGTACCTTAATAAAGTCTCATAAACTGAAATAGAGCAATATATATTACGAATAATAATAACTTCCATTCAAATTATTTCAAGCTGCATGGTGTATATGCAGCTTGTGTAGTGTAACTGTATGCAAATATATTCACCTCATGGATATCTATACAGTATATCTATACAGTATATATATACAGTATATATATATATATATATATAAATTATTTTAATGGAGCTGCAAAAAACTCTTATTCAAAATAAAATGATACAATTCAAATTCTTATATATAACTTATATTGTATGCAAATGTCCGCATTATGTATATCTTTAATGTATTTTTTTTTAACCATTTTAGGAGAAACATCTGAGACAAAGCTAATGTCTCAAGAATAAAAAAAGCAGCATATGAGCACAACAGTTCTAGCAACAACTTCCATTCACATTCTTTCAAGACCACATGATCTAAGCTCTGCCAGGTGCATAAATATATAACGCTTTACTCATACTGCACGCAAATATAAATCTTGTGTATGTCTATTTGTATTTCTCCATAATAATTTTTGTAGAAAATCTGAGGCAAAGTTAATATTTAAATGAAGCTCCACTAAGAGCTACACAGGAGCAATCTCAGAGCAATTATATAATTCTCTGAGTGCAAAGGGAGGAAATTATAAACTATTAAAATGCTTTAAGCATCAAATGTGACAGAAATCAGAATGTGTGTAATAGTTTTCCATACAGATTAAAGAGGAAGGAAGGAAACCAACTAACATCGCCGTGTGTGTGTTCAGGGTGCTGGGTATATATGTGTGAGCACAGGTGGGCATGCAGGTAGGGCAGAGTGGAAAGAAAGAGTTACTGAAGGATAAAAACACCACTGTAGAGGGCTGAGCATGGGACACACACACTCATACACACTGGAGGGCAGTGGGATGGATGCAGAGTTCTTTACCTTCCAATGCGTTTGAGTGGTAGTCTGGTTTGAAGCATGAATGGAGACAAGAACAGAACAACACATAAGCCATGAACCTGAGCCATGGGCACACACACACACACACACACACACACGAGCAGCATTCATTTACACGCTCAACAGTGAGTATGAATTACATCCACATATTTTACTATCGTCACATGTACACAGCACAAATACATGAATATTGTCTGACTTGATTCTGAGTTGAATCTCCTCCGGATCAAGATTCACTACTTAGAGCAGGTAAGCAAGTGAGAACGGCCCTTACAGCTGAGCATCAGTGTGTGTGTGCTTGTGTGTGATGAGAAAGACGGTCTCCAGAGAGCAGTGTTTGACAGACAGCAACCCTTCGTCGCCCTGTTCTGAGACATACCAGTGCAGGTGACATGTTAAAGACGTGCATCTCGCTAAAACAGACAACTACAGTCCTGTTCAGAACTCACTCAGCAGATGAAGTTCTACAGGCTATCCTAAATTACTTTCTGGCTATAGTAATGACAACATCTTACTGTATACTATAGATTATATACAAGCATACTGGGTTCCACAGCCTGCATTATTGTTTATTATGTATCTTTGCACTGTATTCCAATTTACACTTTGTAAAACATTTTTATGCAAAAATATATTTTTAATGTAAATCTATTTATTATATTTGTAGTATTTAGGAAATACTGAATGACTAATAATGATCTATATAATTCAATATGTATGTATTTATATTTATTTCAAATAAAAATATATTTCAATATAAATATATTTATTTATACTCAATCACACAATTATAAATACATCATACGTACAGTAATATGTACAGTGTGAACACAGGGAAAATTTGAATATATATCTATATATATATACACACACACACACACACACATTTGTGCATTGCAATGTGTCTCATGATTTTTGAGTTCCTGTAGAGTCTGATAAAGAGCCAACAAATCAACTTTAAAATCATGAGACACATTGCAATGAACAAACATTGAGCCTCTGCTTCTAATTGATTTTTGCATTACAAAGCTCACTCGGCCAAACCCCGCCTCTTTCCAGATGATTGACAGCTGTCAGATGCAAAGTGATAAGCAGGGAAAGGGCACTCACCTTTGACCCTCTCTCCGCGGTTCAGCTGGATCTCTCCCTCTCCCTGCGGCGAGTACGGTTTGACCACGATGAAGGTGCGCCCCGGCACGGCGCTGTAGAGTTTCCGTTTGGGGCCCCGGGCTCCTGAGAGTGTGTGCGAGGGCCCCACGGGAGGAGGGCTGGGGTCCCGCTGGACCGTCCCCG
Source organism: Rhinichthys klamathensis goyatoka (assembly GCF_029890125.1). Taxonomy (NCBI): domain Eukaryota; kingdom Metazoa; phylum Chordata; class Actinopteri; order Cypriniformes; family Leuciscidae; genus Rhinichthys; species Rhinichthys klamathensis. The sequence continues at coordinate 1,510,410 of NW_026606932.1, forward strand.
GGCTGTAAACAAAAACATAGGTTACCGTGGTGATGCCCGGCAACTGGTAGCCAAATCCGGTGGTCACCGACATGGTCCCGTGAGAAGGCGGCAGCGTGAGTGCGTGTGCGCGTGGGTCTCCTGCTCGATATTCCTGAACCGGCCAGGGCCGTCAGGTGCGAGCGGCTCACTCCCTCTCTTCCTATCACTCTCTCCTCCTCTGCTCCTCTCTCCTCCTTTCTTCCACCTCTCCTCTCCTCTCCTCCCTCTGAGCGCTCCCCGCCCTCCCCCTCGCTCCCGTTAACGGCTGCCTGTCGTGAACGGCGCCGAGCGCTCGGGCTGCACTCGCCGCGAGTGGGGCATGTTCACTCCCCGTGGCTCTCGCACACACACACGCACACGTACACACGCTGTGACGAGGCTGCGCCGTTTCCCCGTGGCTGGGCTGGCGCACACTCGCCCTGAACATTCTATCCGTACGCGGACGGTCGCCGACGACAACTCGCGGGCGCCAGGGGTCCGGATTGATTAGTGTGTGGGGGGGTTGAGCACGACTCACCTCACCCCTCTAAAACAGCACAAACACACACACACATACACACATTCTCCTAGTGCTGTAATCAACAGCCCCTCCTAACCCTCTCTCTCTCTCTCTCTCTGCCCTCCAAGTCCTCCCCTCCCCTCCTCTGTCTCTCTGCCCTCCCCGTCTCCCTCTCTCTCTGTCAGCAAGACAGCTTCTGAATGTTAATGCAGCTGCAGGAAGAGTGGCTGTAGCCCTGTCTCTCTCATTCATCTCAAGTCGTTCACCCATTCATTCCACACACATATTCATTGGACACACACACACAACAGCGAAAACGGCAACATCCCACAATTCCCATTTTCAGTCCCGTGAGGAACAAAACAAGAATTCACAGTCATTACAGCAAAACACTCAGGAACAACATTTAATGGGCTTTAACAGGTTTATGTGTACTAAGTATGTTAACTTCCCCTCTACTGGTATTCTGCTCAAATGTTATGGGGTGAGAATTCACTAAGAATGAATCACACCCACTGATTTCATTGTTTATTTGTGCTGTTTTAGCACCCGATTAACTAAAGGTGTTATGCAAATAAGATAAATGGCACAAAAATGCCAAAAATGTGCTGAATGAAATCTCCATAAATACAAATGTATGATGTTTGATTGAAAATAACTTTCAAATGTTTTCTTTATCTCGCCAATTTTTGTAGTGATTTATTGTGTGTATACATCTATGGATATTTATATGTATTTACTCACACATACACGTATACACACACACACACACACACACGTAAACACACACACACACACACACACACACACACACACACACACACACACACACACACACACACACACACGTAAACACACACACTCGCGCACACACACACTGAGTGGAGTATACAGTAGTCAAACTGTATTGCAGGCAATTAGTGAATGCAGGTTTATATTCTAAAATTTGTATTTGCAAAAACTGGTGCAACTGTTTAATGAATCGACCACACTGTTTTGATAAAAAAAAGAAAGAAGCTGATATCTTCCAGCATGAGCAAGGAAATTCTTGAACCTTTGCCTTTACTGTCAAAACCAGTCAGTCTGAACACACATGCACCTTCACATACTCTTTCCGGCTCTCTCTCTCTCCATGTATCCCTTGCTCCAAACATCAAGCTCAGTGACGGCTTTCCAATTACTGCAGCGGTACGGGGCAAGAGTGACTGCAGCATGTAAATGCAGAGTAACAAGAAAGAGAGAGGAATTTAAGGGCGGAGATATAAGGAACTGAAAGAGGAAAATGAAAGGGTTGTAAAGGAAAGAAGAGTGGGAAAGAGTAAGTAACAGAACAAATGATGGACAGAGGCTGCAAGAAGTGAATGGATGAGAGACAGAGAGGTATGGAGTCCTGTCGTCACGGTTTCCTCAGATTCAGTATTGATCAGTCAGAGCCGCCACAAGGCTGTAATAAACAGCACTGAAAATCATTGGCCGGCTTTGCAGTAATACCATATTTCACACACATCAATCATCATAAAACAGACATACACAGCCTCTGACAAGTGTTCTTTTTATTTAGGACATTTGTAAGACGATAGATTTGAAGCAGTGCAGCGAAGCCTGAGGAACGGCAGCCTGTAGATGACATAAACGTCACACTCCCGCTCTCTGTCTGATCTCAGACTCGAATGCATGAGGAAGTTTCACACGCTGTGTGAAGCCACAAAGACATATGCTGCGTTTCAAAACTCCTACCCTAGTGAGGTTCCTACCTAGACAGTCCAAACATTCGATTTGAATGTGAGTATGATGCACAAGAAATCTTTACAAGATTTAAACAAGTGTATGATAACCTTGGCGACTGCCATCATGGAGAGATAAATTGAAAGCAACTGTCTTGATTCACCAGGTGCCAGTGTCAACAATGAATCAGACTTCTTTTCACAGTTCTTTTCTTTCTCTTTAGGTGCAGTAATAAGGACTGATGGCTTGATTCGAAGTCACACACAAAGTCCCCATGGTGTCATCATGCTATGAACTAATCATCATCTTTTTATTTAATGTTTTTCTTCTCCAAACTGTACTAATACATTAATACATGCAAGTTGTTAATCTGTTAATTTTATTTAAAATACCTGAGCTAACATAAACAAACAGTAAACAGTTGTAATTTTATTAACTAATGTTAACAAACATTAATGCATTAACCAATTTAGTGTAAGGCATTTTAATTAGGGATGTCCCGAGCCGATCTCAAGGATCAGTATCGGGACCAATTAAGACGTTTTTTTAACTGATCCGTATTGGCTAGGCTAAGCCTGATCCTTTATTTTTTTCGTCAGTTGTCATGCATGTGTGGTGCAGTAGGTGGCGTTCAAGTGGGTCTGCCAACCGCCATTAAAAGGACAAGAAGAAGCTCAAATGTGCATGCGTCACTCAAGAACCAAGGGGGTAATCCACCAGCCGGAAACTGAAGCTACCCTGGGGGCCGCCATTGGCTAGCAAGCCTTCACCTGCTGTTAGCATTCCATTGACTCCCATTCATTTCGGCGTCACTTTGACAGCGAATAACTTTACATCTGAGGCGTTTAAAGTCCATTTGTCCATTATTTATTTCTAAAGAAACACGACAATGTATAAAAGGCTCCATTACTTGTATCTAGAAGCACCTTTTGTAAAAATAGGCTAACGATTGCGTCATAACACGCGACTCTCTGTCGCACAGTAGAGAAATTACCGTATAGACAGGAGGAGAAGCTCGCGGGCAATCGGGGGGACGTGGAGGCATAAAGTCAAGGGAGAAGCCCATAGAGAGTTGTAAAGTTGCTCCTGCTGCTGCTCATGGACAGCTCCTACTCACGCTCTCCGTCTCTGCAAGATTCGGAAGGGAATGATTCAGATTCCTCTTGGCACAGCTACTAGAAGACTTACAAATGTCAGACAGGTTGCTCACGTCACATATACAACAGAAGTCTCAGAGTAGTTTTCAGGTACAGAAATAATGTAAAATAATACTGCATGTTCTTCGATGTATAGATTAAATAAAGATTAATCCTTGTTAAAGCTCAAAAAGTTGAGGAATATTAGGCTGCTGTCACTAAGACCAAATGCACAGATCCAATATACTGTTTCACACGTGATTTCTTTCTCATCTGTTTACATTCAGTAAAACAACAGTATTTTTACTTTCAAGAGCAAGAAGACGAGAATGAGAACTCTATTCACTACTTGTGCACTGAATGGTTAAAAATCGCTTGCATGTTTAAACTGACAAGACTTATAAACACGTGCAAATGATAAACTTTTGTGACGATGCACCACTGGCCTGATCTGGCCAGTGACAATTCCGTCTACTGTCCCGATCGGATCGAGGGATCAAACAACTTGATTGGGGCATCCCTAATTGTAAAGTAGTATATAGCGCCCTTGTTAGTGCATCCGCCTCCCATGCAGGAGACGCTGGTTCGAGTCCCTCTCTGAGCTGGTCGAGTAGGACCGGTTACGTAAGCATTATGGGGCCTAAAGGTTAGAGCGTCGGACTTGTAACACAAAGGTTATAAGTTCAAGTCTCAGTAACGGCAGGAAAGTAGGTGGGGGGAGTGAATGAACAGCGCTCTCTTCTACTGTCATTACCCACAACTGAGGTGCCCTTGAGCAAGGCACCTAACCCCCAATTGCTTCCTGAACGCCACAGCAAAAATGGCTGCCCACTGCTCCGGGAGTGTGTGTTTTCCAACTCACTGCTGTATGTGTGCACTTGCGCACCATACTTGGCTACACGTCACTTCACTTTAATGTTTGGTTTAAAAGCATGCTATTTGATAACACCTATGATACATAAAAACAGTTGATTCAAACATTCAATTTGAACATTTTAAGTAATGTTTAAATGTTTTAGATTCAAACATTCAGATTAATCTATGATGGCTAAAACAGTTAAAATATAACATTAAAATATTCCTATGATAACCAAAAATGTTTAATTTAAATGTCTGAATCAAAAGCATCGAATTTGAATGCATTTCTAACATGCTCTATTTTAACATTTTAACCTGTGATCCTTCAAAGAGGCTGTCTAGATAGATACTTCACTTATTTTATTTAAAAATATTGTGTGAACGCATTTCTATTTCTCAAGAACATTCCTATAATGCCTAAAATGCGTATTGATTTGAAGATGTTCTATTCAAATGCTGAAACACAAACTGATCTGTAAATATTGAAACGTTTGATTTGAATCCAGCTATGATGCCTAAAAATGTTTTTCTGAAATATTGAAATGCCTCTAATTGTTTGATTTGAACATTCGGTGCTGTCTAGGTAGGAAGTTTCCCAGGTTTTGAAACACGGCTGCATAATTTTAACTACCCCAGCTTGAATATGCTCATCATAACCTCTAACATGTGTTTCACTGTAGAGAAGCACTGACCTCATTCAGACTTAATGACACACACCTTTAGGTATTAACTCACACATACAGACATGTGTAACCTCCAGAACCCCACACACTCTCACACAGAACAACAACCTTCAGCTGATTGACCACACTAAACCCCTCAGGCATACAGTGTCCTGTTAAAGGGTGTGACAAAGTGATATATTGGTTCTATACCTCTCCCGAGCATCCTCTCGGCTGCCTCCTTGGACGCCAACTATACTTCAGTAACCCTGGCAACTGCCATCATGGAGAGATAAATTGAAAGCAACTGTCTTGATTCTCCAGGTGCCAGTGTCAACAATGAATCAGAGGCTTCTTTTCCACAATCTCTCACAGTTCCTTCTCTCTCTTTAGGTAATAGCAGCCTGAGAGAAAGGACTGATGCTTGATCCAAAGTCACAGACTAAGTCCCCATGCTGTCATCATGCTGTGAACAACTAATCCACAAACTCACGCCGTCCGTGTGATATCCCAAGGGATGTACATAACGAAACACACCCTGTGATCCAAAGTAAAATATATGCCAGACCGGCTCACACTGTTGTTATTGTTAGCTAAATCTGTAAAAAAAAAAAAAAAAAAAAAAAAAAAAAGTTAAACTATAAGCAGGGGTTCTAAAATGGCAAAAACTAAATAAAAAATATAAAAAACATATAACTAAATATATAACAACATATTAATAAATAAAAATTAAATAACACACACACACACACACACATATATATATATATATATGTGTGTGTGTGTGTATACGAATATATACGAATGTAAGCTTTTCTAAAGATACAGAGTTTTTTTTTTTTTAATTGCCTCTATGACAGTTTAGTGATAATGTCAATACTCAATAATGCTTTTGAGTTATACGTTTTTGTTGTAACACAGCTATGTCATAATTATTCAACGCTGCTGTTAAGTCACTTATTTGTATGGTACATAACTGTGTTAAAATACACTCTATAACAAACAAACTATAACTTGTGCTGTTACACGTAAATACATTTAGCCCATGCACGTGCTAAAGTTGAGTAGGCCAAGTCAAAAGAGCTCTTAACAAGCCGACTTGAATATGCTTACATTCATTTGGACAGACCTATGGAGATCTTGAAGAATCTTTTATGGAGTGACCAAACTGGAACTTTTTGGACCCATGGATCATTGATATATCTGGTGCAAAAAAGGCAAAGCTTATGAGCAGAAGAACTCCATCTCCACGGTCAAACATGGAGGTGGTCCAGTCATGTTTTGGGGGTGCTTTGCTGTTGCAGGAAGTGGAAATCTTGACTGTATGAAGGACATCATGAATTCTTTGAAGCATCAAGCCATTTTGGCAAAGATGGGGATGCCTTCGGTGCAGAAACTGAAGCTTTATGATAAATGTAATTTCCTGCAGGACAGCCATTTCAAAATATACATCCAAATCTACTAAAGCTTGGTTCAGAGATCAGTCATAGAATGTTCTCGAGTGGCTTGTGCAGTCTATAGATTTAAATCTCATTGAAAATATTTGGTGGAATTTGAAGAAAGAAGTGGTTGCTTGAAAACCAAAGATTATCAATGATCTGGAAGCTTTTTAAGCGTGGAATGGGCCACGATTGCAATAGAGAGGTGACAGAAGCTTCTAAGCACTTACAGGCATGCTGTTTATTGGAGATTATAAAGAACAATGATTCTGCAAAAAATTTGACTTTTGGGAGTTGAACAATTTTGTCCATAAATGTTTGGAGCCATATTGTTTTATTTTTCATCAACTTTACGTTCTTTACTTTCGATTCTATTTTCTACAACTTCACTTTCTATAATAATTTACTGAAAGCCGCCTTTGTTGAATTGTTTTCATAAAATTTTGTTCTATATATACACAGTTGTGGTCAGATTTAATGGCACCCCTGGTAAATATGATCAAAAATGGCTGTAAAAAATAAATCTGCATTGTTTATCCTTTTGATCTTTCATTAAAAAAATTTAACCTGTAAAATCTAACCTTTCATTGAAGTAAAATAATTGAATGTGGGGGGAAATCACATTATGAAATATGAAATGTTTTTCTCCAAAACAAGTTGGCCACAAATATTGGCACACAAATATTTTATTAAATACTTTTTGCAATCTCCTTTTGCCAAGATATCAGCACTGAGTTTTCTCCTATAATGCCAGACGAATTTGGACAGAGACAATTTATATAGAGACATGCCACTTCCTCAATACAACTATATAGGGAAAACCCGTAACACCAAAGATGGCGGTTGTATGCACATGCCCCGCCCCTCCCGCTGGAAAGCCAATCGTCTGCTTTTAACAGTCAAGCCGGGAAACATGTAAGCCTATCGTCTGGTTCCACTGACGCATGCGCACAGTTGAGGTTTGCGACAGCGGAGACAAGAACCCTTGCGCATGCATAGTAAACGTATAACCTGTGGGGAAAAAGGCCTTTAAAACCTTATTTTGGGGCAAAGTCATCAAACTTTTTCAGCGATTTTTATCATATTTTACTGCTGTTTCTATACAAGCAGTTTTTATGTCCTGGTGACCAGTGAAAGTGCAGTTCTGACTCTCTGCCCATTCATTGAGATAGGAGCCTGGTCTTGTTAGTCCGAAATAGCTGCCCGGAGGCGTTGCCAAGATGGCGGCCGAGTGGCATGACTTGCCTAAAAGGACTTTGGTTTGGAGAACACCTGACAAGAGATCAGAGACCATTCCTCCATACAGAATCTCTCCAGATCCTTCAGATTCCCAGATCCATGTTGGCCCTTCTTTTCAGTTCGCTCCACTGATCAGGTCAGGGAACTGGGACGGTCATGGCAGAAGCTTAATTTTTTGCTCCAAAACTCATTTTTGTGTTGATTTTGATGTTTGTTTTGGATCGTTGTCCTGATGGAAGATCCAACCACGCCCCATTATAAGATTTCTAGCAGAGGCCATCAGGTTTTGATTTTGTATCTGTTGGTATTTGCTAGAATCCATTATACCATGTATCTGAACAAGAAGTCCAGGACCTCCAGCAAAAAAATAGGCCCACAACATTAAAGATCCAGCGGTATATTTAACCGTGGGTATGGGGTACTTGTTATCCATGTTTGCACCAAACCCATCTGGTGGCTTTGCTGCCAAAAAAGCTATTATTTTAAGTTTCATCTGACCATAGAATCCGGTCCCTTTTGAAGATCCAGTCGTGTCTGACAACTGAATATGCTGGAGTTTGTTTTTGGACGAGCGAGGAGGATTTTTCTTGAAACCCTCCCAAACAACATGTGGTGATGTAGGGGGTTGTTTGGTTTTTGTTTTATAGGCATTCTGACCCCCAGAACTCAAGTAATCTCTGTAATTCTCCATCTGTGATCCTTGGAGAGTCTTTGGCAACTCAATCTTTCCTCCTCGCCGTGCATTAAGACAATATAGACACAAGTCCTCTTCCTGGCAGATTCGTAACATCTTTAGTTGATTGGAACCTAATTTTTGCCCTGATGGTGGAAATGGGGATTTTGAATTCTTTAGCTATTTTCTTACTGCCACTTTCTATTTTGTGATGCTCAACAATCTTTTGATGCACATCAGAACTATATTCTTTGGTTTTACTCATTGTGATGGATGATTATCCCAAGGTCCCCTGACATGAAATTTTCACTTTCTGAGGTTTTTTAACATTAATACGAGTTCCCCTAGCCCAGGGATGGGCAACTCCGGTCCTCGAGGGCCACTGTCCTGCAGAGTTTAGCTCCAACCCTGACAAAAATTTGTTTTTAGTAATCCTGAAAACATTGATTAGCTTGTTCAGGTGTGTTTAATTAGGGTTGGAGCTAAACTGCAGGACAGTGGCCCTCGAGGACCGGAGTTGCCCATCCCTGCCCTAGCCTGTATATGGTCCCCCAGTGGCTAGAAATTTCAATCGGTGTAAAACGAGCTTTGGCTATCTTTCTCTGCCTTTGAGAAAATGAAAGCTCAGATGGGCTGATCTTGAAAGGTTACCTCCCCTTTCTCTGCTTTGCCCGCCCAGAGAATTTGGCTCGCCCATGAGAAAATGAGCTAGGAAGTACGAACGTGCGAGCGCGATTTGAGTTTTTCCTCGAGAGATATCATGGCTTGCAAACGAGCGAAGCATGGCAGTTGATCAGTGTTCGGATGTACAAATGAACACAAAAGTATTTTTTAGTTCCTTCATCCGAGCTTCTGAAGAAACAATGGGTTAATTTTATTTTCTCTGGAAATGCGCCGACACAACTTCCCAAAGTTTTGTATGGTCCAAACCTTTCACCGACGACTGTTTCCTCAACTTGGGCCAATACAGAGCTGGCCTCGATGAACGTCTGAAAATAAATCGATCGAGCTACCAAGCAACAATTTCTGATGTGTAGCCTAATTGTTCAAGTTCAGACAGGTAATCTTTCTCTCAAAATCGTTCAATACTGTTTATGCATCAGTAAGTCAAGCCAGTGACTAAAATATCAACTTCACATCGTTTCTTTTAGTAGGATAAAAATAATCTTATTTAAATTGTGAACAAATTATACAGAAAGCGATGCAATGATAAGATCTTCATTCTCGCGATCAACAGACTGTCATCTGCTTGTCAATGCTCATCACGGAAACATTTTATGTGATGGGAATAGATCTAAATACTTTAAAAACTTCTCACGATTCGTTAATCTCGATAGCTGTAATAGTAAAAATGTATAATAGCTGTAGTAAAAGTATTGGAGAGAGTTTCACATGCAATACGTAGCTATTTCATATGCAAACATGTCAGCCAATCACAGCAGTGGGCGGTTACACTGAATCCCACAGAGACACGCCCCTTCAAACAGAGCGTTCAAATCAGAGGCTAAAATCAGGCTAGGAAAAATGCCTTTAATTTCTAAATTATGACTATTTTTGATCTCAAAAACATACCAACATTATAAGGGCAACCCAGGAAACATTATAAAATAATAAAATAACCCCATGCCAGGGGACCTTTAAGGGAATTTGGCCTTTGTGTTTCCTCATATTTAAACTCCTGTGAAACAAGAAGTCATAGTTAGACAATTTCATGTTCCTAATCACCCTGGTGTGCAAAAAAAGGTAAATATTAATGGGAATATACTTCAGAGATATTTTACTCGTAAAAAAAATCTAGGGGTGCCAATAATTGTGGCCAACGTGTTTTGGAGAAAAACATTTATTTAATAATGTGATTTCTCCCTCACTTTCAATTATTTTACTTCAATGAAGATTTTTGCTAATCTTTTGAATGAAAGATCAAAAGGATAAACAATGCAGATGTATTTTTTACAGCCATTTTGATCATATTTACCAGGGGTGCCATTAATTCTGACTACAACTTTATACATGTTTTGAGTTTATTTTCAACCTGTCTTTCTGTTCTATTCATGTCTTTGTTAATCTACTAGGTTGTCTATTACTTCTGCCATCCTTCGTCCCCTAATCTTACAATAATTTACTGGGATTACTGTGTAAAAGAGCCTTGTCCCTTTTAGATCACAAAAATAGATTCAACGTAACTTCATTTCAGCTTTACCGTGCTGCTATCAAACTACACTTTTCTTTAAAAAAAATGTCAGCTAAAGAAAGCTTCCATCTTCAATTGACAATAGGAATAAAGCCAAGAAGACATTATCTGGAAGGAATGACTCTTCAAAAATGTTGAGACCAACCAGACCAGCCTCAGTGGAGAGATTCATATGCTTTGTAATAACAGAATAAGGCATCGGAACTGGTCATTATCTTGCAAACGGTTATTTGCATAAGTGCACAATCGCAAAATGGTCTCTGTGGATGGACTAAGATGAAAGAATGAAATGAGTTATGTCTCATCTCTTCCGTTCTTCTTCTGGAATCTCTCTCAGTCTGTCTTGTCCCTTTTAGGGGTTAATTGAGTGTAATGGAGTCGGTGTGAAGCCTCTCCTCTGGCAGAGCATAAATGTGTGTGTGTTTGTGTTTATTGGGTCATCCTATCCTCCAAGCAATTTTGGAGACATCACTATCAACAAGAAATTACCTATTTCTCCTCTCTCTCTCCATTCCTTTCCTTTATTTTTACTTTTTATTCCTTTAGAATATTTTGCAATGAGAAAGACAATTGTTCTATCAGAATATGACCTGGGTGAATCACATGAAAAGAAAATTACATTATTACCTGTCAAGAAATTACATTATTTCAAACCAAAATCAAAAGAAAGAAGTCTAGATAGAAAAAAAATATTTATAGAATATAAATATTATAGAAAAAACGGCCAGTAAGTCCGTGGTGGAATTAGAGTGACGACTGACCAAGGGGGAGCTGGTGGGACAAACGAACCCGGTGGAGTCGCAAGGCAGAGGGTCTCCGATGGAGCCGAAGGTGGGAGGAGCCATGGCGGAGCAGACAGGTCTACAGGCCGAGATAGAGCGAAGGGATCAGAGGCCCGAGGCGGAGCGGCAGGATCCTCTTGCACTGGCGCTGCTGGTGGTTGCACGACCTGTGGCTCGATGTCACAGCAGGGCACCCCCGGAGACGGCGCAGGGGCTGTAAACCTCCGGCAGCGGTGGGGCTGGAGGACTGGCTGAACTTTGCGGTGATGGTGGTAACATGAAACTTGACAGGATCACAGTGAGAATGACACAGTCCATGCAGGTCGATGAAATGAATAAATCACAGTCCATATAGTCCTTAATGTTGACTGGAAGCAGCGATGATGAAGGCTTAACAGAAAAATTGCAGTTTATAAAGTTCTCCGTGCTGTCTTTAAACAGCGATGATGAATCAGGTACTGGGTGGGAGTCGATACCTCCTCACTGAAGTCTATCAGCCAGTCCTCTGTTTCAATTCCCTCTGCTACTGGTATCACGGGCTCACACCCCTGGTCAGACTCATTCAGGGGCGATGGGAAGCACTGTCCTCTTGTTCTTGGGCTCTGGCTCACTCGTCGCAGCGGGTGGTCCCTCTCTGTCTGCGGGGGGCTCACGCAAATTCTTCGTGGTCGAAGGTGGTAAATCCGGCTTTGGGTCTGGCTGTGCTCTGGATCGGGGCAGGACACTCTCCAGTCAAGTCCGGTTGCGTCTGGGAGGACTATAGAGTAGTGGTAGTTGGCCCCGATCCAGAACAACGACTTCAGGGTCTCGTCGTCGAAGGGGGAGGTGATGGCAAGATGACAAAACTGTTTGGTGTAAGAAGAGTCATGGTTCTCTTGAGCCACCGCAGCGAACCGTTGCATATACACTTGGTCATCTGTCACATGGTTGCAGGCAAACAGACGAAGATGAAGAAGAAAGATCCAACACGAAGTTTTAAGTGACCACAAACAGAGGAAAAGGAGGAACTTAAGTACTGACACAATTAAAGGTAATTAACGATACACAGCTGAAACAAACAAACTCATAATGACGTTACCATGGTAACAAAGGAGTGGCGGGAAAATCAAACAAAGGAACGCTGAAGATGATATTGAACTCAGCGCCACCTCTTAAATCTCCCAGCAGCCAATAGGAAATCAGCAGACTCACTCTCCCAATCCCAACTCTTCCGTCTACGGGTGAGTGTCGAGGGAGTGGCAGGTCTGGATGTCCTGAGGGTGGAATCCATCACGGAAAGCTCCAGACTGAGAGAGAGCTCTTTCAGAGTGACACCTCATTTACCTGCCTTGCACAAACAAAATGGATTCCCTTTTGCCATCAATAAATCACTCAATTCTCCTTCCATCTCTATTTTTCCTCTCTAAACGGAGCTCATAAATCGGGAAAGTAATGAAACAGCAGAAATGAGGTAAGGTCTAAATTTTAGCCTCTTTGCTGGTGGTAAAAGAGACAAGTTAATGATGAGTGATGAGCTTCCGGCAGCTTACAGTCAAACCAGCCCACTTGAACAATATTAGAATCATATTTTCACAGAAAAGTAAACTTACACTTAGTTTTCACTGTGCATTATTCATTAGGAACACTGTAACAGATATTCAGCCTTTTAATGAGTTATCTTTTCGTTACTTGGATAAAAAAGGTTAACCAGCAACCGAAAACAACATGGTTGTTGTCAGGTCCCAATATTACAATTTAAACAGCTAAGCAAAATTGAATTATGTGAATGACTTATGAGCAATTATGTGCAAAACATCATAAAGAACAATCTCCCAGACCGCCCATTATTTCTGAACACTCAGTCTATGACAGACTTCATCAAGGTGCTGTATTGTATATTATATAACTTGGTTAAAGGGCAAAGTTTTGGGATTGACAACAGCATTTAAATTTGGGAATGAATCCCATAAATTAGCATTCTGTGTGAATTAAAGGTGCAGTGTGTGATTTTTAGCGACATCTAGCGGTTCGGTTGCGAGTTTACACTAAGGGCTCAGCCCACCGCTCACCCCTCCCTTTCGAAGAAGCTACGGTGGCTAAAACGGGACAAACATCGTCGACTGAGACAGCAGAGAATAGCCAGCGTAAACCAAGTTTCTGTACCACAGTCCATTATAAACCACATCATGGATAAAGTTTCAGGTGAGGATCAAGGGTCTTAATACATAATATAATAATAGTAATCAGCTGATTGTCTCACGAACGTAACCAGCACATTTCTCCCCACATAGCAAACCCATAATACAGCGAGGGAGAAGAACCACATGAAACTATGCAACTATATATTTTTTCTAACAGGGTAGTAAAAGTTTAGCTGGCTAATATGAGCTGTTACTGTGGCTGAGCTGGTTAAAGCGTAAAGCCTTGTTTAAACTCGACGCGTCCGCATGAGCCCAAAGGTGCGTGCGGCAAAAATGACGTGATTGGAACAGCGCGCGCGCCTCCGCATCCCCTAGACACCACTTACTACACACAATAGAATAGAAATAGAACAATTTTGGAAACTCGATCAACTTAAAATGCTTCCAAGATCGACGGGTTGGTGATTCCTGTAACTGTTTTACGGTCAATGACAAGAGTACTAATCAGCTGTCTCACGAACTTAACCAGCACATTTATCCCCACATAGCAAAGCCATAACACAGCGAGGGAGAAGAATTAAGTTACATGAAACAATCCAACTACATATTTTACACCACTGACAAGGGAAAAGTCACTACTCACGGTGTTTATGACTAGCTTCTTCTAGCTTCCTGCGGCTTCTCTTTCAAGGTAGTGACGGAACGCGGTCTGTAGCGCTGTTTGTTCGCGTTCGGCTACTGTAGAAACATGACATCACAATATGGCGACCTTCATAGAAGGGGATTCCCGCGCCTATGTAGATATAAATGCCTCATTCTAAGGTAATATAAACATTATGGTTTATTAAGTAAGTTCTTTATACACCACTGAACACATAGTTATGGATGTCATATTGCATTTCTGTTAATAGATACTCAAAAATGTTACACATTGCACCTTTAATACAGGAGTCAATGGCTAGCAATTTTAAAAACGACCACTGATGTAGTGTTTGGTTTCAGCTCACTTGGCTGCAAAGCTGCATGCACAATAATACATCTAACAAAAATGTATGCTACACGCTGAAAAAACGCTACACGCTTTTGCCTTTTTTCCCCCAGTACAAACATTTAAACATTCTTAAATCACAATAAATTTACTTTAGAAGCAGAATGACCTAAAATCTAAAGTATTATTTTCTGAAAAGTTAGTTTATGCTTAAAAAAAATATATATATATATTTTCCTAGTGATATTTAAAGAACATGAGACACTGCCACACAACATTTCTTATAATTTCTCATTGCACACATTATATATAAATATACGATTATATCCAATTCATCATTATACTATCTCGTCTCATTAAAAATTAACAACTTGATGGTTTATATATTTGACAAGCACAGACGAACTGTTTGGGATTTATTCAGTGACACCATCACCTCTATCTGAAGCTTCATCCGATCTTTTTTCTTTTTATAACTTACGGATTCATTGCAAGAGCCAAAGTTAACTCAATATCATACACAGTAAACCAATAACATTTGCACTTGACCTCTGACCTTTGTTTCCTCTGTGTTGTTGCCATCTGTGCACCCAGAGACCTGTGATCTCTAAATCCACTTTGACAATGTTTAGAACAACGTGTCATGGCCTCAAATCTGACCCTGAATAGGAAGTGGGTGGCCAGTACTGAGCGCACCACTACAGCACTAATTACACACTCTCCTGGTCACCACGGTCACCTCAGGGAGAGACAGGTGGACACAGCTAGACAAAGGGCAATGACCAGAGAGACTTTTATAGAAGACCGGACACCAAGGACAGACACTTTGGCTTAATTCCTGTATGTATCATCACATTCTGTGTATTAAACAAACACACTGGTGCCGGTGGTTCTGAATATCAGCAGGCCAGGATGACAGGAAATACGGACAGATGGACAACTAGGACAGAACACATCAAACGCCCCTCAGGACCACACAGAGAAAGAGAGTGAGCCCTAAAGTGTTGTTCATTAGCAGAAGTACACCACACCTGCTGGTAAAAATTAGAGTCCTGTGGTCCAAATTAGCACACAAAGCCAAACAGTATGGTGGAGGAAGTTATATAGTACAAAAGAATAACTTCAGAAAGTGGCCATTACTTTTCTAACCTACAAAACTGCAATATGTATCCTGTGCAATAACAAATAATTTTGAAACATGGTAAATACTATTCCAAAACCAAGTAATCTCCCAATCCAGACAGTTTTAAGACATCATAGGTATGTGATGTTGCTGCTTCAGGGTTTTGCCAAAATGCAAAGAGAAAGGGTATATATCCTTTGTGGATAGGCAAATCTCAGAATGCATTGAGGTTTATAATCCGTACCAGATGGAGAGTTGAGAGAATCTATAAATATGAAACACTACTGTTCAAAAGTTTGGGGTTAGTAAGATCATCTTATTTTTCAGCAAGGACATATATAAATTAATTCAAAGTGAAGGGAAAGCCATTCATCATTTTTATTCTTTTTGAACTTTTATATTCTTAAAATAATCCTAAAAAACAAAAATCAGTTGATGGGCCCTATTGACTTCCATTTTTTTAGCCTATCAACTGTTTGGTTACCCATATTCTTTAAAATATCTTCTTTTGTGTTCAGCGGAAGAAAGAAATTCATACAGGTTTGGAACAACTTGAGGGTGAGTAAATGATGACAGAATTTTCATTTTGGGGTGAACTATCGTTTTAAATTCAGCCTTAATAAACATAAAAGTTCTCTCTCTCTCTCTAAAAAAAAAAAAAGACATACCCTAAACTTTTGAATAGTGGTGTAGGCATATTTATATTTTTATACAATTCGTCATCTATTTAAATTCACTACATGATTCGCTGATTAACTGCATCAATCCCATTGAATTAATAATAATAATAATATATTATTAATAATATATTTCCTGAGAAATGTCTCCAGATAATTCAAAAACTTTAGATTATTGTTGCAGACAAAAGATTTGAATAGACAAAAAGTGGCTTTATAAGTCAATATATTGTTTGGTTTATTTCAGTACCATTTCCATATAAAGAGTATCATGTTAGGTTATCAAAATGCTAACGTCAAAGTCAATCGGAATCAATTGTCTGGTCTGGTCTCTCGTGCGCGTCACACTGTTTTGTGTGGCATATAATAGCTGTGAGTTAGCACATATCAGATGAGTGTTTCAGACAGTAGAAACATTACACCTGCTCTAAAAGCTGATAAACAGCCTTTGCTGTCTCTCCAGTGTCAGATTTGTGCTGATTAGTGCTACAACACAACCACCAAACACCCACTACCCACTAACCCTTGGAATAATTCAAAGTACTCCTTATTTACATTAGACGCAACACTAGGAGTTTGAATTTCAAATGAATCTGTGTAAGTTTAACGTTTTCTTCATCCATTTGGAAGCGACACAATTATAAAGTGCTACAGTATGTCTCACGGTCTCTAAAAACCTGTCAGTCATCTCCCTGCAATAAATACACAATATGAGATTTAAAGCAATATTTCTGGGAAATTCAATAAGGCCTGTTGGAGTCCTAAAACACAGTCAATTCCAGCAATGTCCTGCAGCTCTGCAGAAGAAGAGAGTCTAATCTGAATATATATGAAACATTTGAATAGCACAATTTAAAAGGAGCAAATGTCGATCAAGCGTGGATGTGATAGATTACTAACAGTGTTAGTATTTTAGATGGAGGCGAACGATCAGAGAAATCTGAGTGACTTCATTCAATACAGGTCTCAGTGGCCATAAATAAAAGTGTATATGATAACTCAAAACACTTGGTATGCAATTTACCAACAACAGCATCAAAACTACATACATAACCTCTTTCAAAAAACACCATAAAATCTACAAAGAAAACAACTGATTTAATCGTAATACTATGGTATTCCTTGAAGTACCTTACAGTACCATTTATGTACCACAGTATGTGAATATAACTGAATATAACAGCAGCACGGAATTACCCTTACCAAAAATGAATGGTTCCATGGTACACTAATGGTAATACTAAGGTACTTTAAAGTATACCATGGTACTCCCAAGAAAAAGATGCACTACCCTGAAACATGTTCAAGTATCACGATACCAATGTATTCTTACCATGTGCCATGCAGTACCATGTAAATGCTATTCAACATGAATTTCAGTACCATTACCATTTGTTACCACCTTTACAGAAATGTACTTTGAAGTGATGATAACAGATTTTAAGTAATATAGTACTTGGAAATATATACAAAATACCATGGAGCTTTTTGTAAGTGCATCAATGAACCATGTGATCGTCTCAGTACTTTTGTAAGTGAAGATATTAGAAACAGAATTATCAATGCACACTTTGTCTTTGTTTGACCCCTATTATATGGGCTGACGTGTGACCGATATGTTGAGAGTTATAATTAAATCATTGATCATTTGGCAGTGCTGTTAATGGAGGAATTAATAATCCCAAGCCCAGGCAGAATGGGGGGGGGGGCTGAGTAAATTGATGATACTACACTCTAAAAATGCTGGGTTATTTTTTCAAACCAAATGCTGGGTTATGACTGCTGGATACGGAAGCTGATGAAACCCAATTTGGGTTGACAATTGTAAGAGTGATTTTAAATGTATACACTATGTAACTTTTGGCCCTCTAGTGGTTAAAAAAAAAACTGCATGATTTTTGCAGAAGAACGTTGTTTCGGTTGTGCTTCGGCTCTACGTGACCAAAATATTTAATAAACGAACACCCAATTGATGGGTGATTTTTACGAATGAGAAATCTGCAGAACTTTGGGCGGAGATCCGTAGGTGCAAATCAGGACCTGTGGATGTGCGATGCTTACCTGAGGCGTCCGCGGCTGTGGGAGTGCGTGAGGGGCGTGTGTCGGCGTACTGCGTGCGTGCCGGGCTCCTCGCTGACGCGCTGGAGGGAGGGCGAGCGGGAGTGTGAGGAGAGTGAGCTGCCTGTGCTCTGCAGGCTTCCGTCGGCCGCCGCGTCTATCCCGGAGTGTGCCAAAGGGGGCAGGCTTCTCAGAGACGGCACGGGGGAGTGTGTGGGGCCGGCATCAGCCACGTTGTTCAGATTGTTGTCAGAGGCGGAGCGAGGCAGCGAGCGTGATGATGTCAGAGTGTCGCCTCCAGTCACGCGCCGGCGATTTGTGTAGGAAGGCGTTTCCCTGAAAGGCACTGGAAAGCAGGAAAAGCAGGTGTCAACAAAAGGGCACATTGAACAAGAGTGGGCTGTACCTGACAAAATGTGAGGTACAATTAGCATAATTTGTAAATGAAGGGTACAGAAACCTCATCAGGCATTCAAAGAGGTAAACAAAAGATGTACTCAAATTGCAAAGCATCTCATCTATAATTTATAACCAAAACACAGTTTTCCCTGACCGCTAGAACAAAGGGTCGTTTGCTTGGGATGTTTTTTGGGTAAATAACTGAATATTACACAACAAACTGTCTTGTTTTCCTACAACCAAGATATGAGGCTGTTTTTTTTCCAGTGTGGGAAGCCATTTATAAAGAGCATCAACACTAGATGGCAATATCTCACCTCTCTTAAATGCAGGTACAACTCTGTAGCGTTGCTGTTTCAAAGCTATAATATACAATTTAAAATGCACGGTGCCATGTATATCAGGGTCAAAAGAGTTCATTTGGCTCAATGACAGCCAAGTTTAATGATAGAATGAGAGAGAGAGAGAGAGAGAGAGAGAGAGAGAGAGAGAGAGAGAGAGAAAGACAAGCGGGATAAAAGAGTGCACTGCGCTGTCATCCTGACATATGGTTTGCTGTCAGTCTCATAGCTGATTCTCTCTAATCTGTAATGTAAATTAAGTATTGATCAAACCACTCTACTGAACATCCACCTGTCACCTGATCAGATATGAACAGCTCTCCGCCAATCAGAGCAGGGCGTGAAGCAAGAACATGCAACTCAATACATCCGATAACAGTGGACATGTGTGGTGATGTATTTCATTTATATACAGTATATACAGTATATATATATATATATATATATATATATATATATATATATATGGATGGACGGACAGACAGACAGATAGAACGATAGATTCTGTCTAACATTAATATCTATTTACAGTTAAATTAAGGAAAAACAAGAAGAGTTTTAATTTAAATATCTTAAGTAAATTTATCTTGTTTTAAAGGATGCTTAAATAAAAGTTACTGGTAAAAAAAAAAAAAAATTAAGAAAATATTTTTTCCCTGTACTGCTCAATTCTGTTCATTTTTATGTCATTTTATAATAATTAATAATGTCAAACTGACAGTACTAATAATTATCATATATATTACTAAGTGTATATCCAGAACACTCCTCAGTCAATAGTTTCACCCTGAGAAAGTTTAGTTGGGCTGCTTGTTTGAGCAGTGTAAATACTGCGCTCTGTTGCCACGCTGTCTGCTTGTTTAAATCCTCTACTCTTCTGCCCATCCATTCAGAGTGAAAAGGCCAACTGCCCAGCCCACTCAGGACACACTCGCTCACTCTTTCTCTTGGTAACTGATCGGAAGGAAATAAGAGAAAGAAAAAAATGGGCATTCTGAGAGGCTTCAGCATTAGTGACGAAATCCCATAAATGGTGTGTTTTAAGGCTGTTCTGTCAGTGTGTGTGAGAGCGTACATCCCATTCTTCATCGAGGTCACACACAGTTGTGATGAGATATCGGAGCCTGCGGCTACACTGCCATTGGCTCAAATCAAACTCCCAACACCTGCTGAGCCGCGGGGATTAACCCCTCTCCGTCGTCATGACAATGGTACTCCACACTGATGGGTATGATCCATTACAGTGGCCCTACAACTGGCTGCCTGCTATTCCCCGCCAGAACTAGCGTGTGGAATGAGCTAGCCTTGCCGTTGATGCTGGCAATTAAGAGTGAGGACTCTCATTCACACGAATGCCGCGGACTCACAAACGCACACAGAAACACAAGGGACCACTCTCATTTTCATGTTCGCCGGCTGTGGCGCTCTGTTGTGTTTGTAGGGATTCATTAACACGAGGGATCGTTTGTGCTTGCTCAAATTTAAAGCAGCTAATGATGGTGGAGGTACGAGACACTTACCAACATCTGATACTTTGTGAGTCTTTATAATTTCTGCCAGGTCAAAGTTCCCAGCTATAATAGCCACCTATAGAAAGAAATAAAAATGGGTTATTTCCCTGCCGCACATCCTTGGGCAAACAAAAATCCCCAGTTACTGTTTTATAACATTGACTGCAATTCATAACAGGGTATTATGTTATCCAAAAATCTAAGCCAGTAATTCATAAGTGTAACCCAGACAGCAGTGGAGTGTCAGCCCAGATCCGGCCCACATCTGGTACGTGTGGAATCCACGTGTACCAAATGTGGGCCAGATATTGGCCGAACTATGTTGCTGTCTGGGAAAGTACAGTCAGTTTCCAGGATCACAAAATAATTCTTATAAGCTGTACATTATCCTGTCTACATACCAAAATAAATACATAAATGGACTTTAAATATTGATTATAAAGCTGCAATGATTTGTAATGAGACTAGATAAAAGCTATGCAAAATATACATAGTACTAAGGCTGGGCTGACAATATCAATGAATATAAATCGATCTATCTTAATTTTGATAAAACGATATCAAATCTTAAATCCTGATATCGATCTTTTAGGCTATGCTGTTTTCTTTGCTAAACATTATTTGTAGCGCGCCCTGTCCAACAATCGCTGGCTTTATGCTTTGTTACGTTTGATATGAAACAGTCTCAGTTTTAAAATTCTGTCCGTTTTATCACGGAATTCAAACAATAAATACTGTTTTGAAGCTCTTTAATGTGGCATGACAGATCACTGTAACCGCCTCAGTTCAAGCGGCAGCGAGTAGCGCACGTGAACCGACCATATTCCTCGGCACTGCTAGTTATAGCACTAAATAAACATGAATGAACATTAGCCTGTGTTGTAAAATACTGAAATGTATATTGTTGCATGTATTTGCTTAATCAACCGTGTTTCAACTGCAGAAAGATGTCATTAAAGCAGCTTGTAAACAATGTCACCTAATGTTGAATTTACCTCAGGAAAGCCAATGCTCATTAGTCAGCTAAAAAAAAAAAAAAAAAAAAAAACCCCAAGGGTTGTCATATTTGTTATATAATTCTAATTTAACCTTTTAGATAGGCTATCTCATTTATTGAATGTTTGAATAAATCAGCTATGAAATCAAGTTTTTTTTTTTAAATCACTGCCACAGTTTCAAAGTTTATATTTCAACAACGATTTGGAGTAGAAATTAAAACATTACAGAGTTGATAAAAAACTGTTTCTTTATATAAAATAAATAGCATGAATTTGTACTTGGTTGTTAATTTTAACCTTTAATATTATAATGTACCAACTGACAGGGTTCCTTCATTTACAGCATTAGTTTGAGAGACTGTTTTCCCTTAAGAAAATTTGACTCATAGGCATATTGTACCTCATATATATATATATAGATATAATATATATTAAATCAAGATATATATATATTCGTGTCAATGCACACTGAGTACCATAGTATATTACCATCAGATTTGCACGGTACACCGTGGTACTGTACTTTTCTGTAGGCTAAGTGTACTGTGAGCAAACAGGTCCCATGGCACAAATAAGTAGAAACAGACCAAAAACTGATTCTGTCTAATATGATACATGAATGATCTACAAGTCTCTCTCTCTCTCTCTCTCATGAATATGAGGGCTAATTAACTTTTCCTCACTAAAAGCTGAATCAAATCAACTGTCTAATGGTTTCCGTGTTGGTTTATGCAGCCGCACCAAGTCGGGTTCCCCCTCCCCATTTACTAACAAATTAACTTTGATCTGAGCAGAAAATCTGTGTCAACATCAATTGTACTGTGAGTTCAAGCAGCGAGCATCATGGAAGATGCGAGACAAACACTAATATAATGTTGTTCAAATGAAGCAATTATTGTACTTGTTGGCTCAAAAGGGCACAAGTGAAGCGTTTGATGTGATGTTAACATGCTGCTTCACACTGACCCAACAAATGCCAACAGGGTTAATACACTATTCCAGCAAATCCTATATAGGGTACAACAGGGCTAAAGGCACACCTTAAGAAAAATTTGCTTTTCACTACTCCCATAGTGTCTGATTGCAGAAAAAATATGTTTGTATTATACATTGATGTTGAAAATAAATTATAAAAGTGGTTAATTTTGTTTAAAAATCTTATACATGCATGAGGTGGCAAGGGGGGTCTCACACACGGGGTAAAAGGCTCACCAGCATGGGGCAAAAGCACTGAATGAGATCCCATAATAATTTGATATAGATTTAGTGTTAACAATAAATTATATTTTATTATTTGATGTGATTAATATCATATTTTTTTAAATATGATGTTTCATTATAAATATGGTGATTATCTCTAATGTGGACGCTCAACTTTACATATGATATTTCAACGCTATCTCACAACCAATTCGTCCGAATTTGACGAGTGATTAAAAGATGGCTAATTCGTACGAATTCGTACGACCTCATTCGTACGAATTTGTACGATTTGTCTAAACCCACGTGATGGGTAGGTTTAGGGGCGGGGTCAGGGGTAGGTCATTCGTACGAATTCATACGAATTGGGCAACTCGTCAAATATGTACGTTTTAGCAAAAATCTTACTAATTCGTACGAGTGAGGTCGTACGAATTGTTACGAATTAGCCATCTTTTAATTCAGACGAATTGGTCGTGAGATCGGGTTGGATATTTACCATGTGAATCTAACCATGTCATGTCAGCAAATGGAAAAGTCAGCCAGCTATTTATCATCATGTTAATTATTGTGCCTTTCGCCTCAACAGCAGCGGTGCCTTTTACACCAAATACCATACATTTACATATTCTTCCGTTATTGAAAAAATGTTGCTTTAATTACTTTGAACAAAACTGAAAATCATTAAGAAGACCTTTGTCTCAAAATATAATCAATCATTTTAGTGATTCTCATTTGCTACTTATATCTACAACATTTAAAAAAAAAACATCAAATATTAGATCAAAGTAGTGCAGAATCAACTTTGCGCTGCTGCCCCATGATCGCGTCAAGGATCAGCCAAATTTCTTTTTTGTGCATCTTGAAAAACTGATGTTTTGGAAAGGGCTGCGGCAAGTTTTTGTGCCATCTAGTGGTTTAGAGGAAAATAAATTCAAAGGCACCTTTTACCCCGGTGCGCCTTTAGCCTTGTATATTCTCTCAAAATCACTAAAAGATTTTACCTATCCCAAACTTGTGAACAGTAGTGTATATAGAGATATTGGACACTAGCATGATGGTAATCCCATGGTAAACCAACAAAAAAGTACTATGATTTCTTATAAAATATCATGGATTCTTTGACATTCTTTGAAATATCTTGGAATACCATATGCATTCAATGAAATTATACCCAATCACCATAAACTGTACTACCACTGTATATATCAAATGTATATGTTTATGCAC
Source organism: Rhinichthys klamathensis goyatoka (assembly GCF_029890125.1). Classification (NCBI taxonomy): domain Eukaryota; kingdom Metazoa; phylum Chordata; class Actinopteri; order Cypriniformes; family Leuciscidae; genus Rhinichthys; species Rhinichthys klamathensis. Next base: position 1,534,280 of record NW_026606932.1, read on the forward strand.
CATCACTTTACTATTGATTAAAATATGTTTGTATTTATAATCAACATTTCTCTTGACTCTGTTCGTTATCTTGAATCAAAATGTTCTCTGAGGTAGTTGCAAAGCATTCAATGATAACTTACATTTTGGCCAAATCAAGGTATTGTATTATTTGGATGTCCTCTAACATCTTTGACATCAGATGCCAACAAATGTTGTCTAGGTAGATAGCTAATGTCTTCATGGCATCAGAAGCCCAGTGTGAACTGCTCTTGGCCATAAGTTAAATATAGTTTGGCTCTGTGGGCTGTGAACAACAGCATCAGTTTAAATAAGATCCAGCTCCATTGACTCTTCCCTGGTGTTTGACCTCCAGGAACCCAGGGCTCTTGCGCTCTCACCTGGAAGGCAGTTTGGCTGTTGTAGTTCTTAATCTCCTTATTCGCCCCTCTGAACAGCAGCACTCTTGTGCAGCTATCCTGGAGAGAGACAAACAGAGAGATCACAAGCGTCATGATAATTTGTCGGTAGTAAAAGGCGCACATGGCGTGTCCATGAAAATTTGCCCTAGAAAGTTTTGGAAAGGAATGAGTGTGTTTGTTTGCTTTGACAACGACAGAAATGACAAAACTGATGTTCCACTGGGACCAATTAGCTCACCAGCTCATATGTATTAGAGTAAAAAAAAAAAAAAAGAGAGAGAGAGAGAGACGAGCACAGAGCTGCTCTAATGGCAGTGTTTCTCAATGGGCATCTGAGACAGAGTGTTTAGAAGGTCAGCATAGCATCTGGCTATTATCTCTCTTTCTCTCTCTCTAGACAGTTTTGACAGTCCACACACACATTTAGGAGCTGTATCACACAGACATGACTCAGCTGGGACTAGTGTCCTAGTTTCCTAACAGTGGTGAGTAAACATTAGTGTCTCTTGGCCCACTAACACACCTTCAGTGGAACCTGTGCTGACGTTTAATTACACATGTAGTGCACTTCTTGTACGTCTCTCTCAGACACACACATCTTAAAAGCATTTCCGGTAAAGACGGACAGATAATTGGTTAAATAACCAACAATTGTTTACAGATATACACTACAGTTCAAACATTTGAGGACAGTAGGTTTTTTTGCTTGCTTGTTTTCTAATACTTTTATTCAGTGAGGATGCATTATATTCATCATGCATTCTATAAATGCTGAACTTTCCATGCATAAACGAATAATGAAACAATTTATCATGGTTTCCCCCCAAAAATATTGAGAAGCACACCTGTCTTCAACACTGATAATAATAATGAAAAAAAAAGTGTTTCTTGAGCACCACATAAGCATATTCAAAGGATTTCTGAAGGATCATGTGACACTGAAGACTGGAGTAATGATGCTGAAAATTCAGCTTTGCCATCACAGGAATAAATTACATTTTAACATATGTTTAAATAGAAAATAGTTTTTTTTTTTTAATTGTAAAAACATTTCCCAATATCACTGTTTTTACTGTATTTTTGGTCAAATAAAGGCAGCCTTGGTGAGCATAACCAATGTTCAAAAACATTAAAACATCTTACCGACTCAAAACTTTTGAACAGTAGTGTATATATAGCATGTTTTATATTTATAGTATTGCTTATCCTCAATTTAGAGTGAGACATTGCAGCAACATCTCTTCTCTGATGACGTGTTTACTGGCATAAGGGCGGGGCAATCTGTCACTCACATGAGATCACAGCAATAGCAAACCACAACAATTCAACCATTCAATCAAGTCGTCTCAACATACAGTATTTCAGTCTCATCAAATGAGTGAAGAAACAAACTGCATGCAAGGACAAGTTAATTATTTTGCAATGTGGGATACATCTGGTTCCATGCATTATATACAGTACATACTGCAAACATGACAGTATGTTAGTAGTATGATATTATGCTGTTTGGAACACAGCCTGTCATACAGGAGACAGAGTGGAGCGCTGCATGTGTTTAATGCTACGGCTCTGTGCAAAAATCAATATGTAATTTCGACTGCAGAGCGAATTAACAGAACGATGATTGAGCTTCCACATCACACAGATGTTTTTCCCTCTTTCTTTCTGTCTTTTGCTCTCTATCTCTGATATGCTCATCTGCACTATTGATCCATTTAAAGGACACAAACTTTCAGAACTGAAAAATAATACGCTATTTACACTAATGCAAGACAATAAATCAAAAGCCATAAGATCTGCAGCAGTCTGGAGAAACAGCAGTATGAATGAACTCGACTGGATGTGGTCTTTTATGCCAACGGACTGAATGTCTGTGTTGCTGGACAATAGAGCAACATGTGACCTCTAGTGGCGAAACTTCATAAGAACACAACTAAGAGACTATAAGGGACATCGCTACATCTGAAATTAGTTTCCACAATAATACACCAGCATACTGTTCATTAAAGTGATAAACCATTCAAATGAATGGTTGCGCAAACAAAAAATGTGTGAATTTGTGAACATAATTTCTGTTCAGACAAAATGTAATAAGTTCTGATAATATCCTTAGCAGCCACATAGCAACACCTTGGCAACCACTCACAACATCCTAGCATCATATTTTGTATTTGATCAAATATTAAAATATACAATTTCCAATCCTTTTGGATTACAGTTTTAACACATACAAACTTATAAACTTAATGTAATGCATATTTGTCAGTCATACATAAATAAAATGAGTAAGAAACATACGATTTCTGTACTAAATAACTGAATGCGGTTTAAATGCAATAACAAGGTTTATATATTTATCATATCATTTATGCATGATGATAAACTGAATATTGCTTGTTCCACAGCTAGCCATATTTTAAACACATTCACAATTGTAACTGAATACATTTGAATTATTAATTAAATAAGACCAAATTTTATAATTTGATGCAAATAATTAATGATAAACTATGTTATGATTTTTTTTTTAGACATTTATGAATGACTGACAACTGCATCACATTAAGTTTATTAGTTTGCTTAAACCATGTAATCCATGAATGACATTCAAACAAATACGTTTTTGATTTAGGCCTAAATACTTTAGTAATCACTTTTTTATAACCGAACTTTAACCCTATACTTCTGCCACTTTTTTTTAAACATGATTAATGCAACATTTGATGAGGAGACCATGATGCAGGTTCTGTAAGTTCTTCAGCTTTTATATTCTGCACAACGACATTTTTTTCCCCACAAAGAGAGCAAAACCTGACTTCCCACACACAGCCATCTTATTATCTGTAGCTATGAATTTACCCTTCTTTTCCACATCAGGTGGTCATCTCTTTCTCTTTCACCTCCTCATCGTTTTGGCACTATTTCACACTCTCTCTGTCTCTTCTACCATCGCCCTCGTAGATTTTCCCTCATCTATCCAGTAATGCCTCTCTCCTCAGGCTGATACATCCTCTCTCAGAGTCTCTTTCAGGGAATCGATCCACTCTAACATCTCCTCTGAGCCTGAGCTAAACATCCACAGAGAGTCCTTAAAACTGGCGATCACCGCTGAGCACTCCTAGAGACCACACTCGCACAAACGTTTACCTATTATCTGACAGATTTAGCAAACTCCTTAGGGCATTTTTTAAGAATTGTCCTTAAAGTACGGCAAGAAACTCAAAAAAACTTAAAACGACATATATTTGTCTTGCTCCATTGTAATTTTACAACTATACTGTTTATATTATATACTAGCTTTAACCCTAAATTACAAAAATGTGGACATTACTTAGTGACTTTACGAGCCATTTTTTTTGCAGTAGCAGTAGAAAAACAGTAGCTCACTTATTGTACTTAAATTAGGCTAATTCTATATATTACTATAAGATACACAGTGAATAAACTTAGTTTATAAAAACAAACTTATGTAATTGACTGATTTAAAAAAAAATAGTAATATATATTACTATCAAAGCATTCTCATCCTTTGGCGTCATATAGGTGACGTCATATGACATTTCATCGAAATCTTACGCACATGGCATCCTTTAGCGTCAATACAACACGCACTGTTATGTGTAGGTTTAGGTCTGGGGTAGGTTTACGGTTATGACGCCTTGGGATCTGTGTCTCATATTGACGCTAAACGATGCCATGTGCGCAGTGTTGGGGAAGTTACTTTTAAAAAGTAGTGTTTTCTCGTTACTCGTTACTTCTTAAAAAAGTAATCCGTTACTTTACTTAGTTACCCCCTTTGGAAAGTAACTTTTTATGTTACTCGTTACTTTTACGTTACTTTTATGTTGCTTGACTTTGGGCAGAACCCAATATCTGTTCCTAAATGTGTAGGCCTACATAAAATTCTACCATGAACTCTACTTATTGAAAAACTAGAAAAAAAAAACTAGAAAAAAGAGAGATTTTGAGATAGAAAAAAATATATATATTTATTTAAATAACATTTGAAAAACATGTATAAACTGAACACCAAAGCACAATATTAACTATTGAGCGGTGGTGACGCGTTCATGAAAAATGTCACAAAGAACCGGCAAAAGAAATGATTATGAATATCGAATATCAAATATAGCAAGGAGACATTTCAATTGTTTATTAATAAACAAGTGTTTTCTTTGTCAGTCAGTGTCGGCTGCAAAGATAAAGTTGACGATGCTGACTCGCGATCTTCACAGTAGTGAACGCGCCAGAGAGAAATGCACATTTCATATGGATTACATAAGCAGAGAGTCTGTTTTTTCTCGTTTTGAATAGTTTTGTTTTAAAGAACACATTTCAAGCTTTCTATATATTTCTCAGATCTTTGAGGCAAGTAGCTTGCGCTAAGTTTCGGTTCATTTATGAGACGAGCTCAGTCCACGCGCTGGCACGGAGCTCATGAGAAGTCCTGATTATATTACCTGCTATATTTACTGCTTATTTATTAAAGACAATTGGTTGATGAAACATTGATTAAAATTAAGATACAATTAATACAAAACGAAATTCACTTTAAAGAAAGGCTTTCTACAAAAACAAACTTAATGAAGTGGTCAAAATCATGTCTGCCCACTCCATTTGTCTCCCGATTGCGCATCTTATGCTCTTACTCATGCTTTTCACTTTTCATATAATCAACATTGATGAAATTAAAAAATAAATTCTTTTATTTAAACATAAATATGAAACTAAATCGTTTTCTTTAATGACTAGGCTACAACACGCAGGTCTATACAGAGACATTTAATATCGGAGCGGGATTTGAGCGAATGCCGTCTTACTGTAAGCAAGTGGGGGTAGAGGTACGATTTTCGAGCAATCATCGAATATTATTTTGCTTGATATGCCAATCCTTAATATTTGGTGTTTTAAATGCCTGTTTGAGGTCTCTGTGAAAGATTTAAAGCAGTCTTTTATTGCCGCTTTCAGAGCGGTCAAGTCCGAAGAACTGTTACGTCCATAACATTGTTTCTTTCCTCACAAATGCGAACACGAAAAATTCAATACAATTAATATTTTATGTTCTGTGGAGAGCCAACCCTTCTTCATCCGGTGGGAGTATTACTTTTGGTTTGCGCAGTGTAATTCACAGAATTGATTGCTCTGCTACCAGCCTCTGTCACGTACCATGTGGAGCTTGTGACTATTGCAAGCGCGCAGCTGAGGAGACAGTGTTGCTGTCAAATCTGTCCATGGGAAAAGTAACGTTGTGCGAAATTGAAAAAGGAACTACGTTTCGTTACCAAATTTTCAGTAGTAACGCGTTACACTACTTTTTACCCGAAAAAGTAGTTACGTTACTGTAACGCGTTACTTTGTAACGCGTTACACACAACACTGCATGTGCGTCGGATTTAGACGAGCGTCACCTGTATGACGCCTTGGGTTCTGCGTCTCATATTGACGCTAAAGGATGCCATGTGCGTAAGATTTCGACGAAATGTCCAAAGCATCACATGTGTGACGCCAAAGGATGAGAACGGGCTGATTACTATATATTAAACAGTATATAAACATACTATATAACCATAAAATACAACTTTTGGACATTATTTAATCTCTTTAAGAGTAATTTGTCCATTAGAGAATGTCTCTAAAATTACTTTTTTATAGACTCAGTTAACTTATGAGGACATTTGCGAAACTACACACTATTTCACAAACTACCTGCATGACAATGTCTAATTGACTTCTCTGGCTCTTAAATTAAGCCAATTATAATTATACAACTTTCATTTCTACTGTTTATATTATAAATATATACTAGCCATGACCCTAAAATACTTTTGGACATTAATTAGTCTCTTTATGATCCATTTTTCCTTCTGAGAACATCCATAAAAGGACTTGACATAAAACACAGCTTTTGGATTTTTAAGGCATTTTAGTCTCTTTTTTCATTTTTGACATTTCTAACTTCTAAAGACATCTTACTGTATAGCAAATTTGTCCACAAATTTGCCTAGAAATATGAAAGGAGACTTCCAACTTACTAAATAAACTAAGAAAAAATTATATGGTCTATAATGTATATTCTGTTTTTGACTTTGTCCAGATGCCCACATATGATACAACTTTTGGGCATTATTTTGCATTATTTAATCTCATCAAGAGTAATTTGTCCATTACAGAACATCTATAAAAGAACCTTTTAACAGCCTTTGTCCAGATGCCCACGGGGTTAATGACCGACAGGCGACAGCTAACATCTGAGGACATTTTCCAGCAAATTCATCCTTGAAGTACGGCACATACATAACCCCCCAAAGTCCTTTGCTATATTTATTTCATGTCACTTTTCCTTGCTGTCTCAGCAGCTCTGTTTTCTGTCGAAGTGCGTCTGTCACACGGCTCTAACACATCTGTGCTGTCAGAGATGTGAGATGCCTGGTGCGGTGCATGTGAGTTTGTGTTTGTGACACTTGAGATAAAAATCGAGTTACACAATATCATTAGACATCAACAGTAGAACTATGATCTTTATATAATACTGTACTATTTTTGTTTCAGAAGTATAGAGGTCATTGTGTGGTGTCCTCTTTTCTTCATGTTTGTGTTGTTTTGATGTTATTGATCTGTTTGTAACTGACTTCTTCCAGACTGGATGTTACATTAGTGCAGGTCAGCTGTAGTTTAATCTCATTATGATGAGCTGAATGAAGATAAACAGAAACCACTGCTGTAAAATTAGTAAATCACACACACACAAACACACGCACACACAGTCTCGCACACACAGTCTCGCACACACAGTCTCGCACACACAGTCTCGCACACACACACACACACACACACTTGGTTTTCTATCTTTGTGGGGACTCTCCATAGACGTAATGGTTTTTATACTGTACAAACGTCTCAGGTTACGACTGTAACCATAGTTCCCTGAGAAAGGGAACGAGACGATGCGTCATCGACGCTTTGGGAACGCCCCCAGCGTGAATGCGTCTGAGCATCAATGTCAACTAGTCCAATGGAAAGAATGAGCGTCACGGGCGGGTGACGTCATGACCAGGAAGGCATAAGAGCACATCCGGTGAAACGCGGCATTAGCTTCAAAAAGTCGAAGCAAGCCGATCACAGGGATGCAGGAAGTATGGCAGGGTGACGCATCGTCTCGTTCCCTTTCTCAGGGAACTATGGTTACAGTCGTAACCTGAGACGTTCCCTTTCGAGGGAACTCGCGATGCGTCATCGACGCTTTGGGAACGAGAATACCCAAAACGCCAGAATTCCAAGTACCTGAGTGTTAGTCTGTTGGAACTAAGCACTAAGCACCTGAGAACCTGGGGCAGCATCCAGGTCCAAACTGTAAAACCTGACGAACGTGAGCGGTGAGGACCAGCCTGCCGCATCACATACGTCTTGAAGAGAAACTCCAAATAATAAGGCTTTAGAGGCCGCCATACCCCTCGTAGAGTGAGCTCTGACCACCAAAGGACACGGCTGGTCAGAGTACTCGTATGCAAGTGAAATAGCCTCAACTATCCACTTACTAACCATCTGTTTAGAAGCAGGAAGACCCTTCTTAGGTGATCCAAAGCAAATAAATAACTGGTCGGACTTCCTCATTGAAGATGTCCGATGAACATAAGTATCCAGTGCTCGCACTGGACACAAGAGGTTCAGCCTTTCCTGGTCCGCAGATGTAAAAGGAGGACAGAAACCTGCAGCACAATAGGCCTCGGAATAATGGTAGGCACCTTTGGAACATATCCATGTTTCGGGTAAGAATGCCTTGGCCATCCCCGGTGCACTCAAGGCAGGTGGGGACCGAAAGGGCCTGAAGGTCTGACTCTAATAGGGACGAAATAGCTAGCAGAAAATAGTCTTAAAAGAAAGGAACTTCTCTGAGACCAAATCTAAGGGCTCGAAGGGAGCCCCAGATAGGCCTTCTAGAACTATTGCAAGGTCCCAAGCCAGCACCCTAGTGCAAGTTGCAGGCCTCAGCCTCAAAGTGCCACGAAGGAAACGAGTGATCAGGGGGTCTCGACCCAAAAATGTACTACCCACCAGGGCGTGGAAAGCCGCAATGGCCGCCACGTATACCTTAAGCGTGGAAGGACATAGACCTGATACAAAGCGTTCTTGCAGAAACTCGAATACTGTGTTTACTGAACAGTTAACCGGATCCCACTGACGCTGGTAACACCAAGAAGTGAAAAACTCTCGAAATAGTGAATATAGTTTCCTCGTAGCGGGAGCTCTGGAGCTTAGAATGGTCTCAACAACCTCGGTTGAGAGACCACTCTCTATGAGTTGGGCCCCCTCAGAGGCCAAATCCACAGTTTCCAAATCCCCTGCCGGGGGTGCAATATTGCATCCCCTGCCTGAGACGGAAGGTCTCTCCTGATCGGGACCTCCAAGGGAGGTCCGTCGAGGAGAAAAATTAGGTCCGCAAACCAAATTCAGCTCGGCCAGGGTGGTGCTACTAAATAGGCTTATTCCATCCTGGCGGAATCACTCCAGAACTCCTGGGAGCAGAGCAACAGGGGGAAATGCGTACAGACGTAGCCTCAGCCACGTCTGCACCATAGCAACCAGCCCCGAGGGGACTGGTTGAGTGAGGGATAACCAGAGTGGACAGTGCGTCGTATGCTGAGACGAGAACAAATCCACTTCTGACTGGCCATAAAACTCCCATATTTGCTCCACCGCCTCTGGGTGGAGTCCCCTGGCCTCAGCCCCTGCCTCGACAGGGTGTCTGCTCCAATATTCTGGCCCCCCTGGAATATACACTGCCCTCAGACAGCGTAATTTCCTGAGGGACCAAAATAATAGGCCACCAACGTGTTGTCTGTGGGTCAAGAACCAGAGTTTCCTCCATATAACCAAGGCGCGGGGATACTGCCGCGTGATCTTGATCGTACGGAGTGGGTTTCCCCTCAGGGAGAACCCTCTGGTCCTGAGCCACCACTGTAAAGGTCTCACGTACAGCAGGTCAAAGGGTATCACATTGAACGCTGCTGCCCTGAGGCCTAACAGTCACTGTTTCAGAACAACACATGATGGCCCCTCAGGTCTGGGAGGAGATGTCTCAACGCATTGAAGACGACCATCATCTCTAGGCAATTCATGTGCCAAGCGAGATGATGACTCCTCCCAAGCCCTGAGCTGAGCGGCCTTCCAATACCGCTCCCCAGCCGGTGAGGGAAGCATCTGTCGAGATAGCAACTCGATGGCAAAGAGCTCCCAACACCGAACCCTGGGTTAAGAACCAGTGTTTCCTCCATATAACCAAGGCACGAAGGCACCGCCGCGTGATCTTGATCATACGAAGTGGGTTTCCCCTCGGGGAGAACCCTCTGGTCCTGCGCCACCACTGCAAAGGTCTCATGTACAGCAGGCCAAAAGGTATCCCGTTGGATGCTACTGCCACAAGACCCAACAGTCTCTCGAACTGTTTTACAGTGCGTGACTGGCCTAGCCTCAGCTCTTTTGTGGCTGTTAGGATAGCAGCTACACGAACGGGCGACAGAGTGGCCCGCATCGTCACTGAATCCCATACCACACCAAGGAAAGTGGTTCTCTGTACTGGAGAAAGCACACTCTTCTTGGCATTGAGCCTCAACCCCAACATCTGCATATGAGCGAGAACGACACCTCGGTGCCGAACCGCTAACTGTTCTGATTCCGCTAGAATCAGCCAGCCATCTATGCAATTCAGAATGCATATACACTGCAGCCTGGCGGGGCCAGAGCTGCGTCTACACACTTCGTGAATGTGCGGGGTGATAGAGCTAGACCGAAAGGAAGTGCCTGATACTGGTGTTCTTTGCCCCAAAGAAAACCTCAGGAACCTCCTGTGCTGAGGGAGGATGGAGATATGGAAGTATACGTCTTTTAGATCTATCGTGACAAACCAGTCCTCGGATCTGATTTGAGTCACGATCTGTTTGAGTGTCAGCATCTTGGACTTGAGTTCCAGCACCAAACACTCCAACAGACGAAGATCTAGTATGTGACGCAGCTCTCCATCCTTTTTTGGAACAATGAGATAACGACTGTAAAGACCCGACGCAATGTCGGGTGAGTACACCTGCTCTATAGCTTTCTTTGCTAACAGGGCCTTTACCCCTTGCTCCATTACCAGAGAGATTACCATTACCCATAGAGATATATTTGGCAGTAGCTTCCGCGCTGCCAGAAAATCAACCAAGGGAACCAGCCCCTCGAGGCTGGCCTCTGGTGTAATAAAGACAGCCAGGGGACCTGAAACATACTGGCAGGAACCACCCGAACTGACTGTTTTCGAACCCCCCTCAGAGGGCGTGAGTCCGACGCAATGTCGAGTTGACGCTGCGCCAGAAGCTCGCTGGAGAACGCTGCGCCCTGAACTACACAAAGCTCGTGTGTGTCCCCACCCGTTAAATAACACGGGCAGGGAGAAGCACAGAGTTTGTAAAGTTGTTTCGCCATAACTCCTCCCAATAATATCGAACAGACAACAATAAATAGACAGAGACAGAGTAACACAGATCGCTTGCTGAGACACAGAAGCTAATGCCGCGTTTCACCGGATGTGCTCTTATGCCTTCCTGGTCATGACGTCACCCGCCCGTGACGCTCATTCTTTCCATTGGACTAGTTGACATTGATGCTCAGACGCATTCACGCTGGGGGCGTTCCCAAAGCGTCGATGACGCATCGCGAGTTCCCTCGAAAGGGAACTGTATTTTCTGTCCCCTTACTCTCACCCTACCCCTAAACCTACCCATCACAGAAAACTTTTTTACATTTTCAAAAAAACTCATTCTGTATGATTTATAAGCTTGTTTCCTCAGGAGAACCTCAATTTAGGTCCCCACGGTGGCACGAGTCCCCATGAGCCTGTGTGAATTCAGGTTGAAGTCCCCACCGGTATAAAAAAACACACACAAACATTTACACGCACACACGCGAAACCACACTGACACTCACACACACAAAAATGTTACCAAATATAATTTAGATAAAATTTGTCACTGTAACTACTAGCCGCAAATCAGCATAGAATGATTTCAGAAGGATCACATGACACTGAAGACCAAAGACACTGAAGAGTAATGATGCTAAAAATTCAGCTTTACCATCACAAGGATAAATTACATTTTAAAGGAACACGCCACCGTTTTTTGAAATAGGGGTTATTCAACGTCTCCCCTACATTTAGATAGGTGGGCAAATGTATTTTTGTCTCAGTGCATGCATTGTCTTAGCTTGGCAGCGCCGCGGCTAGCTTAGCTTAGCATATTGAATGGAATCCTTTGTTGCAAGATAGCATGTCGTGAGTAAAAGTAAAAAAAAAAAAAAGTTTACAGACACAACAGTGAGATTCAATAGCAATAACAGTTTCAATAGAGAGAGAGAGAGAGAGAGAGAGAGAGAGAGAGAGAGAGAGAGAGAGAGAGAGAGAGAGAGAGAGAGAGAGAGAGAGAGAGAGAGAGAGAGAGAGAGAGAGAGAGAGAGGTGGAAAGATATAGAACACAGCACATGTGAGTTCTGGCGTTTCAGGCATTCCTAAAGGACTCTCTTTGTATTTGTGTGGGTGCATGTGTGTTGTGAGAGCGTCCATTAATACTTAATAAGAGCTGAATTAAAATGCATGAGCCCACCACACACACACACGCAGGCACACACACACACACACACACCTGAGGATTAGATCACTCTTTGCATTTCTCTGTGACTGCATGAACAATCTGTGACCTTGCTGTTTTATGCTCATTAACTGATACTGACACATTATACATAATAAAACCTGCTAAAGCCATGTATGCGTACAAACGTCTACATGCTCATGTTTTACCTGGTTGAAAAGGGTGCAGATATTTCAGGCAGAATGATTTAGTGTGTCCTTGTGGGTACAGAAATCTGAGCCTGAAGAATGTGTGCGTGTGTGTGTGTGTGTGTGTGTGTGTGTTGACCGGTTGCTAAGGGAATGCGTACAGTATGATTGAATGAGTTACCTGGTTATAGAGAGCACACACGTGCAGGGCAGTGTTTCCAGAAGCGTTCTGAGCACTCATGTCCGCTCCATAGAACAGCAGGTGTTCAAGATGCTGCACATGTCCGTGACGGCAAGCCTGGCAAAACATACACATAAAAAACTTTGTATTGAGTGCTCGTTTACGTTTTGTTTCAATTTGTAGCCGGCACAGAACTAAAATCATATAAAACGAATAGCTGCTGCCTCTCTCTTTCACGCACACACACACTCTCACATCCTGATGTTCTCGGTTTATGAAATGAGAAAGAGCAGAACTGTTTGCCTTTGTTTGGTGTTATCAATGTCACTTTTCTTTCCACCATAATTCAAAACGTGTCCTCTCTGCATACTAATGGAGTGTGGGATGTAGAAAAACTGCTTAAAAGCTGTCTGCCTGAGAAAGAGTGGAAAAGAGAGATAGAGCAGGGCAGGATTAGTGACTGGACATGCAAGAGACTCCCAGGGGCCCCCAGCTGTGAGATCCAGCGAGTACCAGCACAGGGGCCAATTAACATTCACTGCTGCTCATCTTTGGCCACGCAACTGGAGTAGGGTCTTTGGCCGGCTCCTGCGGTTTGAAAACATTTATACGGCACTGTATGGTGACCTTCTGGACATGGTGTCCAGATGCCCATATGGCTAATCCATCGCTGCTAAACAAGAAATCAAGGTTGCTGCACATAAAAAAAAAAAAAAAAAAAATCTAATTTAGATTTACGTTTAAAGGGATAGTTCACTTTGAAATTAATTTTTGGTATGTTTTAGCTTACCTCAAGGGCATCCAAGATGTAGGTGTCTTTGTTTCCGCAGTAGTTTCAATTTTGATATTTTTAGGTCAAACTGTTCTTGTCTGTCAGTCATATAATGCAGGACTATGGTCACCACCTCAAAGAGCATGCACAGAGAAGTCAAAATTAAACATGATTTAATGACTCGTAAATGTAAGTACACATTGATGGCCTAAGACACAAAACGAGCGGTTTGTGTGAGAAAACGAACAGTATTTATATCGTTTTTACCTCTTGTAAACACAGCCACGTCCAAGTGATCTGAGGGCGCGGGCGCTTCGGTCTTTTCCGGCGAGCGCCGGAAAGCGCCGGAAGTGATCTCTTGCGCGTGTACGTCACTCATACAATTGTTTTATTTTTATTTTTTTTATTGTTTTCTTTTACGACGGTTTAAAGATCCCGGGTAAGCGCAAATTAGTACCATTTTAATTAGCCGCCTTACCTACAATCTCTGTTCTGTGTAAACAATGAGTGACATACATGCGCGAGAGATCACTTCCGGCGCTTTCCGGCGCTTGCCGGAAAAGACCGAAGCGCGGCAAGCGCCCGCGCCCGCGCCCTCAGATCACTTGGACGTGGCTGTGTTTACAAGAGGTAAAAACGATATAAATACTGTTCGTTTTCTCACACAAACCGCTCGTTTTGTGTCTTAGGCCATCAATGTGTACTTACATTTACGAGTCATTAAATCATGTTTAATTTTGACTTCTCTGTGCATGCTCTTTGAGGTGGTGACCATAGTCCTGCATTATATGACTGACAGACAAGAACGGTTTGACCTAAAAATATCAAAATTGAAACTACTGCGGAAACAAAGACACCTACATCTTGGATGCCCTTGAGGTAAGCTAAAACATACCAAAAATTAATTTCAAAGTGACCTATCCCTTTAAGACATTTTTAAGTCCTCAATAAATGAAAATTAATACCGCACTCGCATAAAGAACAAACCCATTCTCAAAATACATTGTATCATGTATTTGTATTAGGCTATATGTAATATGTAAACAGTACTCAACTAAAACCGTACTCCTAAAAATATACATAATGACATAATGTAACATGTAATAGTGGTTTGTAAAAGTTCAAATCTAACACAACTGGATGTAATGTGACTGATCAAATGACATGTCAAATGACTGACTGGCTGTTCAGAAACAGAAAGTAGCACAGCCTGCTTTGTTTATGGGGGTTACAGGAGTAACTGCATTTCTGCTGTTCCAAAAGCGCCATCTACTATCAGAGAGTGAATGTGCATTTTCATTCAGTGCATCTCCTCCACTCGTCCCGTCATGCTTCTCATCCATGTAGCAGTTGTTTTTATCCGAGTGCTCATGCCTCTTTGTTGCAGCAAGCGCGCAGTGTTGTAATTGTAACCGGTTGATGGAAAAGTATTCTAAAAATGAATTCTAAAATCGAAATAATTCGGAATTTGCCTTCATTCCCGGAGTAAATTGCACTTGGCTAAATTGATGTCATTAGTTGTTGCACTTCCCCTTTTTGCTCGAATTTGCACACTCTCTTCTCCCAAGCGACTTACCCTGCCAGACTCATCTCTGGTGTAGCGCGCATTAATGGCCTTAAAATCAGGAGATTCAAATTTCAATCTTTTAAGAATTTTTTAATGCCCTGCGGTAACCCTGGAAATATGTTGCTGGACAGTGCATCAATGCAGACAGAAACCAAGTGATAAAAAAAAAAGGTCCCATTGCACATGAAAGAGATAATTTAGCACAGTTTTTATTTTTATTTTTTACTCAATTGTATTTTAGGCTATTAATAATAATAATAATATGCTATAGAATAAAACTGCCATATACTGTATATTGAACGATTACATCTGACCTCATATTACGCTTAAATTTCATACAATTTATACTGTACTGTAGTTGTACTATAAATGTTTTACAGCTGTAACTTAAATGTTTACTGGATGATCTTATAATCAGAGGTCCACTCTGTGATATTAATGTTGCCTATACTAGAGGGAGCCACAGTATAAGGAATATTTTAAGGCCAATCCCTTTCTATCCGTTTTCATTCATTTGAATGGAAATAAATGCATTTATTATCTGCAAATTATATTCACATTCATTTGAAATTGTCCTGTGACAAATCTCATGACGTGATTCAAGAGAAAAAGCTAAAAGACACAAGAGAAAACGCTAAAATGACGAAAAAGCCATTTCCATAATTAAAAACGATGTGCACATTTCATGCCCATTAAATTATATTGCATTAGGGACATTTCCACAATTAACCAAGAAAAATAAACCAAATCTATGCTAGAGAAGCATGAGTTTTCATAATTCCTTATGACAATGAATAATTTTCTAACTACCGAGATCCTGAGTAATTGGAGACAGAAAATTTTTCGTACACCACTCAGATCATAAACAGTTGAAATCGGTTGAGAAGTGTAAATCTCATTGTGCTTTTTTGTCCAGAAAAGCTGCAGCTCCTCGCTTACTTGTGTTTGTTTATAGAGTGGTCTTGCCCGGATCAATATGGCAGACTCGTTGACGTATCGCAGCAACGGTCCCAAGCGGCCAATGAGGCCTCTATGTATTTTATATGTCTATGGTGTAGCCTACTAGGTTTTTGGACAGAGCTAATGTTAGCTTTAGCTCCACAGTATGTTTGTATAGACGGTAAGCTACAGTATAATTGACAACGCACGGTGGCAGACAGAAAGAGACAGGAATGAATGCATTTGGATTCACATTTAGCCATTCATTCAGTGATGTAGAATATACATGTCCATTTAAAGACACACACACACTAGGGGTGTAACGGTACACAAAAATCACGGTTCGGTACGTACCTCGGTTTTAAAGTCACGGTTCGGTACGTTTTCGATACAGCAAAAAGTAAGAAATGCCAGAGAAATTTCCTATTTGTTAAAAGAAAAAATATTTTTTAAATAAGTGAGTTTTCCTACATCTTGAAACTTTCAGGTTTATAAATGGGGGTCGTCTTTGAAGGATGAACAAATAATGTTTTGGTCATCACATTAAAAATAACATTTAAATATATGAAGAGTTTAGATGCAAAAGCTATTTGAAATTTTCTTAGAATGATCATTTTTATCAAGCTTGTATATTTAAGTTCAGTAATTTCACTTAAATGGCAATGAAGATTGCCTATTAATTGTCATTTGAGTGAAATTACTGAACTTAAATGTACAAGCTTCATAAAAATGATCATTCTAATTTCTAGAAGAAAATTTCAAATGGCACTTATAGAGGCTTTTGCATCTGAACTCTTCATATAGGCTATTTATTTATATAATATTTGAGTTTTGAAGTGCTGGAAAAAGATGTGTGAAGTACTTGAAAGCATTTCACTATTCCAGCCAAACTGGTTACAGTTAGTGTTGTTACTATATTAAATCCATGGTGAATGTTGCTGGTCTGTGGACTAGTATTACTAGTTCATTCACGGCACAATGTTTCTCCTGGTGTCCACGTCAGCGCTGTTTGATCTAATAGAGATCTACGGTTAATAGCTTCGAATGCTTCTCACTAGATCTCGCAGCGATGTTATTACTTCAGTGGCGAACTCAAATGTTTTCTTTACTGGATCTCTTAGCGCTGTGTTGTAACGGTTGTAACAGTGTCGCTTGATCGAGATCGGCTCCCGCTGCACAGATGTTGCTGCTCCGAACTGATAAACGATCCGTGAAGCACAATAGCGCAGTTTCGTTCCGGTTTCATTACGCTTGCCATTTGATGTTGCGCAACGTTGTGGTGATCGCGGCAGTGCGAATTTTGTCGGCAGGAAAAATGGTCCAAGGAATCGTTCGGTTTGTATGCGTACCGAACCGGAAGCCTCGAACCGAAACGGTTCAATACGAATACATGTACCGTTACACCCCTAACACACACACACACACACACACACACACACACACACACACTGATAGATTTGACTAAAATAAACTATAGTGGTGTGTGAAGAGCAGCTTCATCGAGACACACACACACACTTGGCATTTGCATGGGTTGCCATAGGTTCTCTTTGAAAATGACAATTGTAGGTCAGACAGATGGATGAGAACATTAGAAAGAAGGGAGAGTGGAAAAATAAATATTACGATAAGAAAAGTGCCCACCTCCCCACACCCACAAATCAGGCCTGTCAACTATTGCTCTCTTTCTGCACACTTAAGGCAAGACTCCTGAGGGCAGTGTGTGTTTGTGAAGTGTAGCTAACATAGTTTAACAGCATGTCCGTCACATTTTAAGGCCTGATCTAATTTGGGGAATGAGCCTCAGGTTAAACACTGTAAACTCACAGCGGCAGCAACGGTACAGCTGAGTGTGTATTTATATATATATACCCACACACACACACACACACACACACACGCACACACAGTCCTATCTGACCCAGCAGCTCTGTCCACCCTAAGGGCATCTATGCCTCCATTCATCCATTCACCCATCCATCCGTTTCCAGACATGATGCTCTCAGCTGCAGCTGCAAAATTATTGTTTTTCATAAACAGAAAAGAGACCGCAAGCTCTCATCTTTCCTCTCTAAACAAGGCTAAAAGAAATTTTAGATTTGCATATCCTGAAAGAAATATCATTGCTTGCAAAGCAGCAAAACAACATGTTTGTTGTAAAATAATTTGTTGTAAAAGGAAAAGAAAAGCCAGAGAAATGGAAGACATGGGACAAGGCAGAAAGCGGACACTCATTGAACTGGCAGTTAAATTTGGAAGCTTTATTGCTAAATTAATTAATAGGGGCCTACTAATATTGATATAATACTACTACTAATAATAATTTATATATTAGGGCTGTATAACTTTTTTTATATTAATATCATTAAAGGTCCCATGACATGAAATTTTCACTTTCTGAGGTTTTTGAACATTAATATGAGTTCCCCTAGCGGCTGTATATGGTCCCCCAGTGGCTAGAAATTTCAATCGGTGTAAACCGAGCTTTGGCTATCTTTCTCTGCATTTGAGAAAATGAAAGCTCAGACGGGCTGATCTTGAAAGGTTACCTCCCCTTTCTCTGCTTTGCCCGCCCAGAGAATTTGGCTCGCCCATGAGAAAATGAGCTAACAACTACGAACGCACGAGCGCGATTTGAGTTTTTCCTCGAGAGATATAATGGCTTGCAAACGAGCGAAGCATGGCAGTTAATCAGTGTTCGGATGTACAAATGAACACAAAAGTATTTTTTAGTTCCTTCATCCGAGCTTCTGAAGAAACAATGGGTTCATTTTATTTTCTCTGGAAATGCGCCGACACAACTTCCCAAAGTTTTGTTTGGTCCAAACATTTCACCGACGACTGTTTCCTCAACTTGGGCCAATACAGAGCTGGCCTCGATGAACGTCTGAAAATAAATCGATCGAGCTACCAAGCAACAATTTCTGATGTGTAGCCTAATTGTTCAAGTTCAGACAGGTAATCTTTCTCTCAAAATCGTTCAATACTGTTTATGCATCAGTAAGTCAAGCCAGTGACTAAAATATCAACTTCACACATCGTTTCTTTTAGTAGGATAAAAATAATCTTATTTAAATTGTGAACAAATTATACAGAAAGCGATCAAAGAATAATCTTTCCACACAGCGCAAGTTTATCTGGACAACTCGTTATGAAATCAATGACGCACGTTACACTGCACAACGAAGCTCTTACTGTATGTACATCATCGTGTTTGCATCGGTGAAAGCATTAGAGAGAGCAGAAACTGCGTTGCAATGATAAGATCTTCATTCTCGCGATCAACAGACTGTAATCTGCTTGTCAATGCTCATCACGGAAACATTTTATGTGATGGGAATAGATCTAAATACTTTAAAAACTTCACACGATTCGTTAATCTCTATAGCTGTAATAGTAAAAATGTATAATAGCTGTAGTAAAAGTATTGGAGAGAGTTTCACATGCAATACGTAGCTATTTCATATGCAAACATGTCAGCCAATCACAGCAGTGGCCGGTTACACTGAATCCCACAGCAGATATTACTATTATAATAACTATTATTATTATCAACACTAAAACCAATATATATATATTTATATGCATGAAGTTAGTTAAAGTGGTACAGTTCTAATAAAGTCACTAACTAACTGGTGAGCAAATCAGTCTTATTTTCTTGCCAAAGTCAATTTTCATTCACGTTTGGCACTTGGCAAGTATTCATTTTAGATCCTGTGTGGAGGTTAAAACAAGTATGGATATACGGCCCTTGCTGATATTCTCTCTCTCACCCTTTTTAAGCTTCGGAAAAGGTCAGATGTCATGAATGCAAATGTCATGCACCAGGGGCTGCTAACTGAGAGAAATAGTTTAGAAGTGAGTGTGTGCGCCTGGCCAGCCTCCAGAACATGGATAGAGATGGAGAAAAAGCCTCTGGAACACAATCTCCTACTGTATAACCCTGCAGTTATTCACAGGGTCAGCTGGGGTAGGGTGACCTGTGTGTGTGCTCTATTTATTGTAGTATTTTTTTCCTCTTGAAGTCCATTTGAAATGTCCATCAACATTATTTGCACCAAAAACAGCCGTAATTTAGTTTTTCATTTTTCATCTTTTCTCTGACCCTGAGAAGACGCAGAATGCTTTTAAGACTCTATGTAAATGGCCACATTCACACAGCAGCAGAATACGGTTGTCAGTCGTGTATTACAGTTACGTTCACACACAGTTTTTTTACGGGAGTGAAATCACTGTCCATCACATCATGCACTGCACAAATGCGTGTCTAGTACCGTATGTTTTCATGTGTAGTTTCGGTCACTTACCGTGACGGAGATATGAGGGTTTTAGATCCAGTTACTATCCGCTCTCGACCCAGATATAAACGCTGTTAATTTATTTGACGGATGAACTTGCGGCTAGATTGGACTTTTTAGCTTTATAGATGTAGCCATCTTTGATATTACTTTTGTCACTGTCACTATGGTTAATGGTAAGACAATACGGGCTTGACTCCCATTGCATGGTCATACAGACAGTATTCGAGGCGCTACTCTAAGTTGCTGTTAGGACAGAACATTTCGAGACTCACACCTGTAAAATGTGGCTGTCAGTCTAAAAAATGTACAGCGTGTGAAAGTAGCCTCTGTTATTCATCAACACAAACAAGCAGCTGAATACTGAACATGCATTTACACGATCGTTCAAAAGTTTGGGCTCAGTAAGATTTTTTTCTTTTTTTTTCTGAAAAAAGTCTCTTATGCTCACCAAAACTGCATTTATTTGATAAAAAATTCAGTAAATAGGATAATATTGTAAATTATTATTACAATTTCTATTTTAATATCCTAATTTTCTGTCTGCCTTCCTAGCGCCCTAGTGTTACGCTGATTTGGTCCTCAAGAAAGTTTAAAACAGTTTAATATTTATGCTTAATATTTGTGTGTAAATCATGATACATTTTTTTGTCAGGATGAACAAAGTTCAAAAGCGCAGCATTTATTTGAAATAGAAATATTTTGTCACAGTACATTCAAATAATCTTTACCGTCTCTTCCGATCAATTTAATGCATTCTTGTTGAATAAGTTTTCATTTCTTTCCAAATAAATAAAGCTTACTGTCCCCAAACATTTGAACAATAGTGTACATGTAAATGTGGATGATGAATGTGGTTGTGATGTCAATTCCATGACGATTTCTGAATGACACATTTTTGCAGCTTAGACATTAACTTTGAAAGGAGTTTTGAATTATAAACGGTACAAGAAGTGTGTTACCTGGTGAATCTCCTGCCAGCCGTTCTCATCCATGCAGCCCACCTGAGCGTGATCGTGCAGCAGGAGCTCGCAGCAGTACGGGTCGCCCCCCACCATAGAGCTGTGATATAGAGGAGTCAGGCCACGACTGTCCTTGTAATCCGGAGAGGCTCCCAAGTCCAGCAGCGTCTGCACACACATTGATGCTCAATTCTCTCATTTATGACTGACTTTCCTTTCCCTGCCTTATTTCTCCCAAATCATGCCCTTAAAAGACAAGTCAGCAAACCCGATGTTGGCGAACATGATCACACAAAATTGACAGACAGAAACTGCTTCAAAGCTTTGTCCCTGTCTAGCAACCGCCCTCCACAGTCAAATTCTTTTTGACTTTTTACAGCACCTCATGCTGTCCCTGATACAATTCCAGTGATATCTGTCAAGTATTAGGGCCATTTTCTGCATTCTATTCCATAAAAAATAAAGAAATAAAATTCACATACAGCATATCTTTAAGTGCCTTGCTCAAGGGCAACCCCTTGTGGGGTTTCAACCTACAACCTTGCCAGTCGAATAAGACTTTCGAATATCAGCAAAGTCTGGTGCACTTTGCCGCTTATCCTTGCAGATTTACTGCTAGCTCTTACCAGTTCTGTGATGCAGTATGCATTAGGCGTTCAGTGAACGGACTGTGGGCTATCTGAGGCTGAGACAGGACTGCACCACAGTCCCTCATAACTGATGACTTAAAAGCCAAGCCGATTTATTAGCTGTGACAAGTCATCCAAGACTCATTCAAACAGTTGCAAATAGTTTTTACATTTCATCAGAATTCCTGCACTTTCACGTAAGCACAAATCAAGGTTTATTTGACCTCATCTAGTTTCCTGATTTTTTTATATATATATAAAATTAACACTCTCTCTCAAAAGTAGTAAAATTCCTATAGTAATTCCAAATTGTGTTTATTGGATTTCTATTTATTACAGTTCACTAGATCAGAAGGTTCGCTCACAGATTTAGTAGCAGCAAACGGCTCGTGAAGGATCACAGACTGACTCTATTACCTTTTCATTTGAGCAGAATATCGCAATGCAGCTTGTTAAAATCCAGCTTACATGTTTGTCAGGACTTTTTCCACAGCGTAGAGAAAGCGGGTGCGCATGGTTGCCAGACTGCGAAGATTAAGTAAAACACCGGGCAACTCTGATTGGGCAATTTAAACTTTTGACATCTGGCGACCATAAACATGAAGGCTCATGGAGGCTTATTAAAAAACAGTCTGTAATATTTTGTCTCCTCTTTTTTGCTCGACAAAAATAAAGATTGATTTTGGTAAAGTTTTTATTTTTTAAAGTACATTTTGGTCTCGTCTTGTTTCGTCAATTATATTGCATGTTGATATAGTCAGTTACTGTTTAATGACGTGGATGTCATCCCAAAAAGGTCGTCAACGAATATTTTTCAGAATAGTTTTCATTAACGGAATTAAGATTAAGATTTCTGTATTTGTAGAAATAATGTATATGTTGTCAACAACACAACAACAAAAACGAATATATGTATATATATATTATTTATTAAATTGTTCAATTAAATTAAAACAATTATAAAGCACTAAACGATTCCAGAAACAGCTAAAATTAAGAATGTAACAAGCTAAATAAACCATTGTTTAGGCCAACAAATATTGTAATTATGTAATTATAACTGTCTGAATTTATAAAATGTGACAATAAAAATGGGGTTATGAATTAGGTTTATGAATACAACATGTAAAAACTGCTGATGTGATTGAAACCTTAGTTTGTGTAAGGTCTGAGCTTCCAATAACTTCCTGTTGTGACAACTATCCCTGGTTGCCTCTCTATCCTTAATGTTGTGATCAATATGTCATTGACATATAAAAACAACATTGATATGCCTCTTTCAGTTGAACTTCAGATGACACATCAGTTGTGTACTCCAGCAATAGATCTACTCTGATCATCATAAAACACAGCAAGCTTTTATACAGCCTGGTGTCAATGAAAGCTTTTCATCTTTGTGCCACTCTATGACTCATGTCTGGACAGAAACATACACCTCTGATCTCTCTTTCAAGTATGTATGAGAACCCTGTGTTCCCTCCCACTGTCGGCAGGACGAGTGTGTGTGTGTTACTCACAATAAGTGCCGTGTGGTTCTTGGTGCGGACTGCTTTGTGAAGGGCAGTTATGCCATCTCTGGTCCTGAAATCCAGGTGAGCTCCTCCATTCTTCAGAACCTTTATGAGCTCTGCACAGCCTTCCAGCTGCGACGCCATCGTCAACGGACATTCTGCCAACACAAGCAACTGTTGACTTTTTCGGTGCATGTGTGCTCCATTTTAAAGGAGTGGTTCAACAAAAAAATGCTTTTTTTTGTAACTTGACTCCTATGAAATACTAAAGGAGACATTGCTAAGAATGTTCATGCTGCTCTTTGACTGTTAATTTTAAAATGGTCCTTTTTGGAGCTTAATGGCCCTTTTTTTTTGTTCTACTAAAGAAAATAACAGGTTTGGGCCAACCATCTTTCTCTTCCGGTCTTTTCGTTTCTTTCAAAGTTCAAGGATAGATGAACCGTGGTCAAATTGTTCAGCTTCTGTCTCCAGACAGCTTTACACCGATTTTGAAATGCTGCACAACCTGGAGGTCAAGGCTGCTCTATCTGTAACAATACACGCGTGTATACAAACACAAACTCTTCCATTTCTGTCCATCAACGTGGCCAGAGGTCAGTCCTAATCAGTTCCAAACAAACGCATGAATAAATCTAAATAAGTATGAGGGAATTTGCATAGAAGGTGATCTTATCTTCCCAGCATGCACTGGGAGAGGTCAAACTTGATTGCACTATAGTCATTCAAGTAGAACAATCTTTCTTTCTTACATTTCTTTCACTCTTTCACTCACTGAAATTAAAATATTTAACTTCTCAATGTTTAGGTTTTCAATGAGACCATGACGATCAACAAGCTGACATTTAATGCTTTAAATTTGGCAAATTATTGACTGAAAATGATTACTGAATACAAGTAAAGTAATTCTTCAATTAAGGGCATTTCTAACAACTTGAACTTAAAACATTCATCACATGTCTGGAATAAGATCCGATCTTGGTCTTGATCAACCTTCAAGTAGATTTTGCAAAATGGATTGCATTTTTTATATGATGTGTGATGCTAATGACATTTTATTTTATTTTATTTGGAGTAGTTTTAATAATGTTAATACAAGTTAGCTAGCAGTAAATTAACCTAAAATTAATTATTAATTAATTAAATTTGGGCAACTTTCAGATTATCACATAAACAAATAAAATACATTACAACAACAACAATATTAATAATAATAATAATAAAACTAACAGATACAATAGGGGCTATCCCCTTCGGGGGTTGGCCCCTAATAAAGAATAAATCTTTTATTACTATTTCCTGTTACTTCTTATTGTAATGAAAACTAAGAACAAAGTGTTTTTATGCCTACCATGATAGTACTGAAAGCTATATTGGGGACAGTAATTGAACAAATATATAAAAAATAAAACGTACACATAAATATTAAATTAATTGAAACAAACTTTTTCATATTTTTTAAGAATATTGCTAATAACTTTCAAGGGGACCAAAAAGATCATCTACCTGAAGAATTACTGAAATACAGTTGAAATGGATACCCACTATCCAGTTTAAATTCAGCTGTTGGCTGACACAGAGCCAAGAGATAAACACTAAGAGATCGGGTCATGGCACCAATTTAATAGTACTGAGCAAAGTCAACATGCAGGCTCAGGCGCATACACACGCACACAAGGTTTACTGGGACTCTCCATAGATGTAATGGTTTTTATACTGTACAAACTGTATATTTTATCCCCTTACACTAACCCTACCCCTAAACCTACTCATCATGGAACACTTTTGGTATATTCACCTTTAAAAAAAAACACCACCACACAGTTTTGTATGTTTTTCAAGCCATTTGGTTTACTAGGATGCAGGAAGTGTTGTAATGTATATTGTAAAACCCCTGTCATTATACACATTTGTGTCCTCATAAACCACATACAAGAACATACAAAACAAGAACATACAAACGCACACACACAACTGAGTAATTGGATGATGTTAATTAAACTGGACTTTTGAGTAAAGGTGTTACACTTACCTCCGGTCTCTGGGTCGTGGAAGTTTGGGTCAAGCCCTTTCTCTAGAAACTTTGACACTTTCTCAACGTTCCTTTGCTGAACATATTCCATAAACTTCTTCAAGTTAGCCTGAGGGAATGAGAGAAAACGAGAGGGAGAGAGAGATGTGAGGCAAGTTGAATAATGCAAAAGAAGGATAAAAGCAAAAACAGGCGAGTTTTCCCAAGCGGAAGAAACAGAGATGGAATAAAGCTCCACAGTCCTCTACAGAAAAGACTTAATTTTAGTTTTTTGGAGACATACAGTCTTAATAAATACATTATAAAATATGTTGATGCAACATTCTGAGTCTTCAAAAGAGAAAAATCAAAGAGAAAATCAAATTGCTGGTTTCTTTCACACAAAAATCTCCCTATAAACTTAGTATCTTTTCATGACTTGTCATACAAACCATTATTATGTAAGAATGAAAACAACATGAGTGTAAAAATTGTGTATATAATGCTTAAAGGAAGGGATCGGCTAAAAAGAGCCATTAGAGAGATTTTCTAGCTAAGAGTGTAATACACTCAGTCATATATCTGTGGCTGTATCAAACTAATAATTAAAACAAACATATAATTAAAAAAATTATTTTGACTCGTCCCTAATTTTATCAACAAAAAAAAGGCAAAAGTCTTAGGCAAAAGACCACAAAACTGTTTAATGGATCATTTAAATAACTTTACCTCTAAAATTACACACATTTTTGTCTGGACAAAAATGGATACCTCACGTAAAAATTAAAGCCTGTATGACTGAGGACACGGAGGACCGTACACGACATGAATGTGTGCAAACAGAAAAATACAAACAAAAAGTCATGTGAGAGGAAGCAGTGCCTCCACGTCTCTGTGATTGGCTGATTACACACAATACAATAATAATACCTGACTATTCAATAAAATAATACCTGTTCACAGAGCCGGTCTGAAAGGGTCAAACTAGTGGAAATAGTTACAACACTACAACTAGTGGACTAATGACAACTTTGGTCACAAATAAATATAAATTAACTTTTATATATAACTGATTAGTCCTATTAGGCCTATTAATTAGAAAAGTCAAATAACGGTTAGTAGTAAAAACAAAAAAACATGAATCCAGTTAGAATATTTAAGCAATGTACTACTGTATTGTTTAAAAACGATCATAAAATTGATTAGAGTTGATGTAGTTTTAATAAACAGTATGTTAATTAAAACATACAAAATATTCTAGTATTGGTTTCTTGTTCATAGTGTAATGTAAATGCTACTCCAGAAGTCAAAATGCTATTTAATCAAAAGAATCATGTAAATATTAAATGCAACTGAGACATAATTTTTAGTCTTAGACAAAAAAAAAAAAAAAAGGAACGCAGAGACTTTTTTTCTCCTGATTTCAGAAGTCCAGCATGTGCTGCTGAGCGCAACAGTATGACAGTATGTAGCTCTATCTTACCATCTCTGGTCTTGCAGCCTGTTACATAAAACCCTTAGAAGATCGAGGCCGGCCAAACACACTCTCTCACACCTGTCCCCTGCCAAATGCAAGTAAAAGGCGTGGGTTTCTCACCATGTGTGGCGTTAGCTGATCTCCTGCGTCTTCATCTACTCTGATGTGCATCAAGTCATCACACCGCCCTGATTCCACCCCGGCACACTACCATCTGAGCATCTCCGTCTCTCACACACTCACACATGCTCTCCGCAGCTCCGCCTATCCATGCGGTGAATATTACAAACTCACTCTCTCTGTCCTCTCTCGCTCTCAGCCACTCAGACTGTTGTTATGGAGATGGGATACAAAAGAATTGTTGGCTAAGAGAGAGAGAGGGAGAGAGAGTTGTGTGTTTGTGTGTGAGTCGAGCGTAAAACCTCTAGTGGTTATTTGATGCGAATAATCTCATTGGATGGTGGAAAACCAAACAGCTTTTCTACTATGAGAAGAACAAATCATAAAATATTATATTACAGCTCTCGGTTTCTCTCTGTCTTTTTCTTTTTTTTCCCCAACATACTGAATAATATTTCTACAGACTTTCAGCTAGAGTACAAATACTGCCTCTCCTGCATTGAAATCTGACTCAATTATGTTAGCTGGATGGCTCACATCTTAACGGTGGTTCAGCAATATTATGGATAATGAAAATTACAAGTCTGCAAATTTCGCATGATGGGTTTGTTTTTACTAGCAATAATGGCACATAAAACCCCAATAATCATGTGATGGTTATGGTGGGAATTATGGCCTGATTGGAGAGCAACTGTACATGGTGCCTTTCATGCCAAACAGCTAGTGTGAAGGGGGACAAATCACTTTAAAATAACCTTTTCTGTGTAAAGTTGCCATGAAAATATAACGCCTACATGATTATAAAATAGTCCAGAACAACTTTATAGCTGAAATAATACACAGGGTTTTACCAGAGGAGCCGGAATTATTTTCGGTGGTAAATCCTGTTGATTAATCTTAAAATGCAAATAGGAGTTACTTTTTCAAGTAACGCAAGTTACTTTGTTGTCTGACAGCTCTCTTGTCCCCATGTTGAGAGAAACGTTAAATAACACAAATATTCTTTATGTATTTAATCTCACTTTATTAACCAATGTCTTTGTTGCTGACATTCGATGATCCAATTCAACCATACCAATAAGCAAAAATGATTATTATTTATATATTATTTATTATACAATCCAGAATAACATCACATAACATCACAGCGGAACGGTTTATTTGAGCTGCGCCCTCTACTGTACAGGTGTGAATTTGCATTTCCTTCAGCCTGAGGATTATTTATTTCACATTTGGTATAAAAGGTATAAAATATAACTTTTTGAATAAAAAAAAAAACCAAGCAAGTCCAGCCAGGTGAGAAAAGGTAGGCCTAATGCAAATGTAAAAACACATTACTTTCCATAAAAAGTAACTAAGTGTAAGTAACATAATATTATAACTAGTGCTGTCAAATCGAATCATCGCATATAACATAAAATATTTGTTTTAATTTATAAAACGGTTAGTTTCAATCCTTGATTCTGATTGGTCAATAGCTGTGTTTTATTCACGATAAAACACGGCTATGACCGCTTCACCCAACGGTTCTATGTATCACTACATAACACCCCTAGCAACCAGTTTGATCTCATTGATATTGTTCATTAACGCTAGAGTAGAGTATTGTGAGAGATCGAGTAAGTGAGTGTACCTGCATTTACAGTAGACAGTCTGGTCAGTCCTATATTCTTAATAAAAAAAATCCGTTTGAATGTCCGCTGCGATATCTTGTCCTTTTAACAGTTAAGGGGTTTTCCGGTGCCTTAGTCATTTGTCAGTTGCGTCTTCCTTCTCCATGATTACTAGCCCTCTCGTACCTTATTGCTTACATATAGGCTATATATATATATATATATATATATATATGTGTGTGTGTGTGTGTGTGTGTGTGTGTGTGTGTGTGTGTGTACGTATATACACACACACACACACACACCATATATTCAGTACAGTATATAATATAATATAAGATATACACAAATAAATTGTATAAACACAAACTCATGTTCAATGTGATTAATTGATTTTACAGCACTAATTAAAATGCATTACTTTTAAAGGTTAACTTCTACTGCTCTGAGAACGAGAGCCTGAAATAAACATACTGTACACACATGCACACCTTCACAGCAGCTCTGTTGCATCAACAAAGCAACTTCCGCCGTATGTAGAATAATAATGTCTAGTGTAACACAATGAAATGATGAAATACATCAGACTGGAATCTGTAATAACAACAGCCCTCGAGTAAAACGCAGAGAAACATTTTTACGAGCAACAAGAGGCAAAACTGTAAAATCAATGAACGTTTCAAGACTGCAAAATGAACCTATTGCTTAACATTTCAGGACAATTACAGCACAAACAAACATCAATGTGATTGAAACTGCAGTTGAAATGGGGAAGTGGGCATCATTTAACTCACAAGTGCTTAAAAATTCCCATCATGCATCTTTTTCATTGCCTACATCTACTTATAGAAACAGAGGTCATTTGAAATAATTTTTTGGAACAGGAATCTCTGAAAACAATATGGTTCTGAATCAGTCGTGCCTAGGAGTGGATTTACAGGTTTTTAATTAAGCTTAAAATTGATTCACTATATGCAGAGTTAGGGGGTAACTCATTACAAGTAATCAGATTACTTTTTCCAAGTAATTAGTAAAGTAACACATTACTTTTAAATTTACAACAAAATATGTGAATTACTTTTTCAAGTCTTACTTAATTAGTCTTGCCTAGGAGGAGTGGACTTACATGTGATTAGCAAGTTTTTTGACAAAGCAAACAGACGTTAAATTGTAAACACCAATTACAATAACCTGCAACCCAAATGGATGGAATCAAAAAGCAACAATAATAAGACTGAGAACATAAATGCAGAGCTATTGATCTGACCATTTTTATGCCCATCTATCTGGATGCATCTGTGCAGTTTTCAGAACTGGACTGAACTGGTTCGGACACTGGCTCTTCTGGATTCTGGACTGGATGAAAGCTCAGAGATGATCTGCAGATGTGAGGATCACCGTCCAAGCTATGGCATCATTTCAAAATAGGGATCTCACCCATTCAGGCTTTATAATGCCAGGCCACATGCTGGCATTCAGAGAGTGTGCACCATCCCTCAGGCAGGAGCTGATGAACTGAGTTCGGATCTAAAGAGAATGCAGGGCTGTGAGTAATATGAGAGAGACTGGTGTTGACAACCACATGAGGGCTTTTCTATGACTGTTTCAGCCACTGCAAAGCAAGAGCAATTTGATATTCATATAGACCTTATGTAGCCCCGCCCCTTTTCAGCGCCGCGCTCGATGTGCTCTGTCTTCCGGTTTGTAAGATGAAGGTAAGATCTTAAGGATTTATGAATGAACTGGCCATTTTAATATCTTCCATCTACTGATATGTGTTATGACATCTACTTCAAATTTCACTGCTCATGATAACTTTCGTTAAGTCTACGATAAGTCAAACCACTTCATCAGCTAATTACTCTTTGACAGCGATGTCATAGTAATATAAAGAACTACCGCAAGAATAATGGAAGTTCAAACACACACAAAACAATTCTAAAGATGGCTGCATTTCTCTGGCACATAAGGTCTATAAAATGTAGGATTCAATAAAGACAGAATTCAGCCAAAATATTACACCTCAGTTCAAAAGTTTGGGGATCAGTAAGGTTTTTTTTTATGTTTTTGAAAAAAGGTCTCTTATGCTCAGCAAGGCTGCAATATTGTGATCAATTATTACAATTTGAAATAACTGAAAATTTAATGGAATTTCTCTGGTTTTTCATCATCATTACTCCAGTCTTCAGTGAAATCATACTAATATGTTAATTTGGTGCTCAAGAACACTTTATTTAAAGCCTTTATGTATAATGCATTATATGGTCTTATAAATAATTGTAACCTTATAATACACTTATGTTAAGCCTTTAGAAAGTATAATGCATTAAAACACATGACAAACAACCAATATCAGATGTAACAAGGAATCTGCAATTATTATAATGAATTTTAACTTCGGTTACAGGTATTTATGAAAAGATATAAGGCATTATAACATACATGAATACCTTTATAATGCATTATACATAAAGGCTTTAAGTAAAGTGTTACCAGTATTTCTTATTATTTCCCATGTTGAAACAGTTGTGCTACTTAATACTTTTGTAGAAACTGATCTTTTTTTTTTTTCATGATTCTTTGATGAATAGGAAGTTCAAAAGAACAACATTTATTGTGAAAGAAATCTTTTGTAATATTAGAAAATCATTTATCCGGTGCTTTAAAGGACTTAATGGGCTTTGATTTTCTCTGTTAACACATGATATATCAAACCACTAAGAACTTTTTAAATCCCTAAAAACAAATAGTTGATAAGGAGAGAATTCTTTGATGAACCTATAAATGTAAAACAAAGAACCAATAAAGAACATTTTTCAGTCAGTTCCTAATCATGAAATCATTATTACAATGTGACGCATTATTGAGAGGTTTATCTTCTTTCTTTTGTACCTCTCCTTGTTGCACTATTGCAACAAATTGAAGAGCCATTTTTGGCAAGCATTATATCGCTATTCTTCATCAACAGTACACAATGTACTAAACTAAACTAAACTGTACAGCCAACATTCACAATTACAGTTCATTATGATAAATACCTATTTGCTTCTGTCATTATTCTTTAATTCACAACTCAACTTGGAAAGTTGAGGCCAAAAAATCAAAGAAAATCAAGTTTTTCCACTTGAAAAATGTGATGCCAATGTGTGTTCACTTAAATATGAAAATTCCAGCGTGACTTTTTTTCCATAAATCAATAAGAGAAATTAAGTATAGTGGTAATTATAAACAGCATATTTAATATATATAAAAATATAAAATTAAATAAAATAATAATAGCAGATTATTAAGCATGAATAATTAACGTTGCCACCAAAATAATAGGTACATTTCCATAAAATTCTTCAAAACAGCTAATGCTATATCGTGTGCCTATAACTTACTGCCACACTGGCTTTATGGACCGCTAACTCTCACGTCAGCAAACATATAAGATACTACACCCCACAATATACAGCTTTTGTCAGTTGTCAGCACACATCACTGTCAACACTAAATGTGACACAATCTTCAATCTATGAAATGAGAACATCAACAATTTAACAAGAGGCTCATTTCACAATTCACAAGGATTGTGTACATTAACACACGGAATATAAATTAGATTGTTTATGCTTGAAGTGAATGTAATTGTATGTTATAAAATAACTGCAAATGGAAGAATGCTGAGAATAGGCTTTATGCACAGCTTCACTACTTCCTGAACTTCAGCCAGCTCCTTTGTTTCCTGTCTGCCATTATTGGACAAACTGATTAATCCAGGTGTGCCTGATTGTTGTTACTGAGGCCAGGCACACCTGGATTAATCAGTTTGTCCAATAATGGCAGACAGGAAACAATGGAGCTGGCTAAAGTTCAGGAAGTAGTGCAGATGTGCATAAAGCCAATTTAGGTTTAACCTGATCATCTTAAGGGGAGCCATTAGTCAAGAAGTCTGATGGAAGCATGTTAATGCCAAAAGCAAAGTGACAAACCAGCAGATAATATTAAAAAGGTAATTCAATCACATTGACTTCCAAAAGAAACGATTAAAAAGTCTGGAGCTTCCAGAGACAGGCCAAATGTTTACTTGGAAGATAGTGGAAGAGGAAGAGGCTTGTGTACAAGCACATTGCTTTTGATGCAATGTGACTCCAACAAAAGATGTTTATGAGTGCAAGGAACTTGAATGTTCTGGAAAGGTAGAAACATTGCAAATGGACAGACGGACAGACGGATAGACAGACAGACAGACAGACAAAATGAATAGGATACATGATTTATGACAGGTCTAATAATTATTTTAAGAAGTGTAACAGTGAAGCACCACAAATGATGCAATCAGATGAAAAACACCTGTACAATATAAGACTTGATTGATGGTCCATTGGGTATAAGAATAAAAATATTTTATGTCTATCCATACAGTATCTCTCTCTCTCTCTCTCTCTATATATATATATATATATACAGTATATATATATATATATATATATATATATATTTATATATATATTTATATATTACACTTGTAATCAAAATTATTCAACCTCCATTGCAAATCAGATTTAATGGCAACATTTACAGACTTTCAGCTGTTTGCAATGATCAAATCAAACAAAAGTAATTGAAATAGCTCAACACAATAAATGTTTCAAGTGATTTTCCAGAATTCAACTGCAAATGAGATGTATAACCAGACACCAGCTTCTGGCAGCGTTTCTGAGGAATCTTAGCCCATTCCTCGTGAGCAATGGCCTCCAGTTCAGTAATATTATTGGGTTTGCACGCTGCAACCGTCTTCAAATCCCATCTGAGATGATGGGGTTCAAGCAAGGTGACTGATGGTCACTGTAGAATCTTCCAAGACTTCTTCTGCAACCAAGCCTTGGTGGAATTAGTGCTATGCTTGGAATCATTGTCCTGTTGGAAGGTCCAGAGATGCCCAAGCTTCAGCTTCCTTACTGACGGCATAAAGTTTCTCCTAAGATTTTCTGATATTTCCATGAATCCATCTTGCCTTCCACACACTTCAGGTTTCAAGTTCCAGAGGATGCAAAGTAGCGGAGCACCACCATGCTTAACTGTAGGCAGTGTTCTTTTCAACACATGTTTCATTATTCTTCCTCCAGACATACCGCTGATCCATAGGGCCGAAAAGTTCCAGTTTTTTTTCATCACTCCACAGAACAGAATCCCAAAACTACAATTTTGAGCAAATTGTAGCCGTGCTTTTGGGTTAGTATTTGTGTACGTCTTAGTTCTTGCAAGGAAAAAAACACATGGGTTTAGTATGTGAAACCTCAGTGCCTGTTGTCACCAAGTCTTTCTGCAGGTCTTTTGCAGTCACCCGAGGTTTTTTTAAACCTGCCTTCTCAGAAATCTGTTTGCAGCCGTCGAAAGCTTCTTTTTCCGGAACGTCATTTTGTGCCTTCGCTATCTTTTTGTATCCTGTTCCTTGTTTGTGAAGGGCGATGGTATCTTCTCTTAACTTTTTTGACCATTCTTTTGACTTATCCATATTTCTATCATGCAGTCAAACACTTTCTGACACTCAACAAACCTAGCCAGTTCAAATATTTCATGTGTTCTAGCTCAAGCACACCTGGTGCAACTAATGAAGCCCTTGATTAGTTGCATCAGGTGTGCTTGAGACAACAAGACATCTGTTTTGCAGATGTGTGCTTTTGTGAGGGATTCTTTTGATTAATTTTGAGACTGGGGAAGTCATAAAAGTTGCATTTTCAGTTGAATTTAGGGAAGCCACTTGAAATATTTGTTGTGTAGAGCTATTCCAATTACTTATGCTTGATTTGTTCCTTGCAAACAGCTGAAAGTCTGTACATTTTCCCAAAAAACCTGCTTTATTTAGGTTTTTCCGGGTTGAATAATTTTGATTACAACTGTATATACACACACTAAAATGAAATATTAATCATTGATTAATAACCTATAAGCTCATAGTAAAATCCGCTTTTCTGTAGGGAAAACGAATCCGACCGGACTGATGCACTCAGTTGCACAAAAAAAACAAAGCAACTAATAGCAAACAACATTTACTAACCAGTGAACCTGATACATAGCCTGGTTAAAACCAGACCATCTCTGTTGTAACTGAGTTATGGTCTGGCAAAGCGTCATAGACAAATCATTTCCAGAGGGGCGTCACCAACGGACGTCGCGGATAGACCTAAACCCAATCAGAGCGATGAAGGAGATGACGTATGCAGAGCGGCAGAAACATCCCCGAGTGTTGTTCTTTGCTCCGTTTTTAACAAAAAGGAAACGTTTAAATCGCTTAAAGGTTCTCTAAGCGATCCTGGGTGACGTCACTTCTTGTTGACGTTCGAACTATTGTCAAACAAAACGGAGGCTAGCTAGACCCTCCCTCCTCCTCATCCGCACACTAACCCCCCAAACCACACCCCCAAACCCTTCTTGTCGGTCATTGGCTGGAATAGTTTATTATGTTTCAGGGAGCGGGTCGCTGCAGTTTGCTTTTGTTGCTGTTTGTGGAGCCTGGGCTGTCTACAGAGATCGCGTTTCTTTACAGTGTGTTCAGGGGACAGGCAGCCAGCGGTTAGTGAGGAGATGTTTGCTGTATGTGACAAAAAAATTTTTGCCCTAAAAAACGCGTGACATCGCTTAGAGCACCTTTAAAACAGACGCGATAACTGATTCGAACGAGTGATGTTCGACGGCGGCATCCATCTTTGTAATGTAGGCTACAAAATCTGCTTCAAAATCCCAGCGCTGTCGTCATCGTGCAACGTTTCTGATTGGTGCCGGGATTTCGGCGGATTGGAAATGAGCTTGAATGAGCTCTTTGCCAGACTAACTTTCAGAGCAAATCTAAATTTGCCGGAAGTTGTCTGGGTTTTCCCAGGCTACCTGATACAGGATATTTACAAACCAATATGTGCACTTAAAAAAAAACAAAAAACAAACAAACAGAAAATGCAGTGCAAAAATGTAAAAATGGCACAGGGTTACTGACACCGCCATCCCAAAACAAATGTACTACAGTATATTCTTGTCGCTAGTCCGTGAACAGTGCATTATTGCAAAACACTATGAATGCAAGTTATGGTGGAGCACACAGATGTAGTTCCCTTCCCCCAGAGCCCGGCTGTGTTGTACTTTGCGTACCATTGAATCTGGGTTAGGGCAGTGTCAGTGTCTGCAGGGCAATTTTTGCCACACCACTAAACTAAGTGACCCACACAGAGCTGGGCTGCAACCATTCTGGCCAAAGAAGTCATATTCACTGTTACACTCCATCTCTATAAACCCTGCTATCATAGAAAAAGATGCCGCTTTAAGGCAGAGGTTTATTGTATATTATTTAAGACCCTAGCCCACTGTTTTGGGGTTTAAATGTGTGTCCGTATGAAATATGCAGGAACATGATAGAGCCATGCACAAAAGACAGAAGAAGTGAAGGAAAAGGGTAAATGGAAAGCATGAGGAGAGAGAGTAATGAAGAGATAGTGAGAAGGATGGAAAGGCACAGGAAAAGCAAAGAACAAGGACAGAATTTATTTAAACACCATTTATGTGAAATATAACCTTTTTGTAACAATGTAAAAGTCTTTATTTGCCACGTTTGATCAATTAATTCATCCTTATTGAATAAAAGTATTAATTTCTTCTTCTTTTTATCTTACTGAGCCCAAACTTTAATTGGTAGTAAGCCTATACATGATGACATGACATCGTGTGCATGACAATCAAATTTGTTATCTAACTGTTTACTGTTATGATAAAACATGCATTGACCTTTTAGAAAAAATTGCTAATACACCACACCGAGTTTCCTGAAAAATTCTTACATGATTGATGCAAGTAAAGTCACACATGTATTACAGATAATTTAGAGACGCAGTGTGAATGAGTGTGCAATTAACCTCATTGGTGTTGTGTGTGTTCCTTTGGGCCGTTAAATAGCCAGATTCATAAATAACAAACTACATTTTATATTAACTCCTCATGGAAAAAATGTGATGCAGTTGTATTAGGCAGATTCCATGGTTCTGTCTGAATGTGTGTGTTGTGTGTGTAGTGCACTACACACATGTGCACATACATTCCTGATTCATGACCATAATTTTGCTCCTCTTAATTTTAAAAAGATGAGTCGTGTTGCCAGGGTTACCTACCGGCAACACATCACTCACCTTAACAGCTAATGTTCTGCTGCTGTTACGAGCTTTACACTCATTGAGTCTCTCACACGTTTACTTTGCTCTCTGAAATTGTGAACTTTTTTTCATTCCCTAACATAACATAAAACTTTATATATATATATATATCAAATAACTATTTTCCTATATCAAAGAAATCGAGAAAAAAAAAATCTATCATGGTTTCCACAAAAAAAAATATTAAGCTGCACAACTATTTTCAACATTGATAATAATAATAAATGTTTCTTGAGCAGCAAATCAGCATATTAAAATGATTTCTGAATCTGAAGACCGGAGTAACGATGCTGAAAAGTCAGCTTTACCATCACAGGATTAAATTACATTTGACAATATATTAACAGAAATATAGAAAGCAGCTATTTTAAATTATAATGTTTCATAATATTACTGTTTTCACTGTATTTTTTATCAAATAAATTGGTGAGCATTAGAGATTTCTTTAAAAAACATCTTAAAAATCTCAAAATTTTGAACAGCATACACACACACACTTATATAATATAATATAATGTCAAATATTTACTTTATCTATATGTTGTTCAATGCGTGAAATGAGATGTGTGAAAACTTTTTCTGTGCAGTTAAGAAAACTTTCGTAAATAAGACCCATTTTTACCACTCTCAAACTTGCATTATTGTTGCAAAAATACAGTACTGATGGTCAAAGATGCCATTTTCACAAAATATGTTTTGATAACAATAAAAACAATTCCATACATGTTCATACACAGAGAGTAGGAGTAAAGCAGCCCCACTCAAATTCTGCATACTACACATGACCTGTATGTGTGCTGCTGTCACTGAAGCCATTGTCATGAGCTGTGATCTCTTTGTCTGTCTCTGTTATAGTCATGTGACATGTGAAGCCGCATACTGCCGTGTGCTGACACACACAAACACACTGAAGCAGAGTTACTCTACACAGCCTCAGAGATAAACATTTTAGTTAGTGGAGGAAAGAGTTCATACAAAAAAGAAAAGAACTGAAACAACTTGGCATTTTACTTCTTGACATCAAAAAGCTTGATAACACTATACGTTTGCATTTACATTTCTTCATTTAGCAGACACTTTTATCCAAAGCGATTTACAAATGAAGAACATAAGCAATTCATCACAGAGCAAACAGTATTCATAGTATACAATGCCAGATTAGAATCTTGACTCATTAGAGGATAATCTCTATCAAATTATATAAGCACAATAGTGTAATTATATTATAAATGATAATAATAAATAAATAAAAATAGAAATTCACTCACTCACACTCCTGTCGTTTTAAACCTATATGACTTTCCTTCTCATGTGGAACACAACAGAAGATGTTTGTTTATTGATGTCCTTGATTTTTTCAAAAGAATGAAACAATATAAATGTCACCAGTCAATCCCCAGAAAAGAAGACAATTTTTTTCAAGTAGAACATACATAGTTCATATTACATGTGAACAATATTCAAGTCTTCTGAAGCCATACAACAACTTTCTGTGACCCAGCGAGCAAACAGTCGTCTATAATACGTCTAAAAGACGTAATTGTTAGACATCCAGAAGACGTCCTCACAGGAGCCAGAATGAAAGTTTTTTATACGTCTTTTCAGGACGTTGTTTAGACGTCAATTAAAGACGTGCTACAGACGTAATTTTTAAACATCCAGAAGACGTCCTCACAGGAGCCAGAATGAAAGTTTTTTATACGTCTTTTCTGGACGTTGTTTAGACGTAAATTAAAGACGTGCTACAGACGTAATTGTTAGACATCCAGAAGACGTCCTCACAGGAGCCAGAATGAAAGTTTTTTATACGTCTTTTCTGGACGTTGTTTAGACGTCAATTAAAGACGTGCTACAGACGTAATTTTTAAACATCCAGAAGACGTCCTCACAGGAGCCAGAATGAAAGTTTTTTATACGTCTTTTCTGGACATTGTATAGACGTAAATTAAAGACTTGCTACAGACGTAATTGTTAGACATCCAGAAGACGTCTTCACAGGAGCCAGAATGAAAGGTTTTTATACGTCTTTTCTGGACGTTGTTTAGACGTAAATTAAAGACGTGCTACAGACGTAATTGTTAGACATCCAGAAGACGTCTTCACAGGAGCCAGAATGAACGTTTTTTATAAAAAAATTTTGGACATTGTTTAGACGTCAATTAAAGACATGCTACAGACGTAATTGTTAGACATCTAAAGGCAGCCAGAATAAAAGTTGTATTAGTCACGTTTTCTGTAGTATAAATGTCAAAGAAGACTGTTAAAGACCCATATTGAAACGGAAATCCCATTTGTGCATTTTGCAAGGATCCAACTTTAAAAAATCTTTACTTCAAAACAGTGGCAGTGAGTTAGTTCTCACTGAGAAAAACCCAGTTACTCATTGTTAATGGTTGTCGTGTCATGAAACTGCAGACACACAGACCATAGACCTAAATAAGATTTGAAAGAATTTTGATAATATTGAATACTCAATTGAATACGGGAACTGTGTAGTGTATATACAAGTCTTGCATTTGTATATCTTATCAATATAATTGTAATAAACTGCTTACCATTTGCCTGTAAACCAAACTGATCACTCCAAGAAATCAACTATTTAAATCTCAAAATATATATTTTATTACTATTTTGTTCTACTGGACCAAAACTTAAAAGCCAGAACAGTAAAGTTATAAATTAACACAATTTCCCTTTAAATAATCTATAAAATGTTGTTAAAACAGTATAACATATCAATTAACAAAATGTGGCTGCTATAAGCTTCACAAGCTTCATTTATAGCGGCAAGCCCCGACTCTCCCGGGGGCATGTTTCAGATGATCGGCTGCAGACTTTATTTGGGCCTCTGTTGCAGCTGGGTCCCATTTCATGACAGCAGCTACAATCAAAGCAAAAAAATACACATGTAAAATAAATAAATACAAACGCCACTGTTGTGGTTTAGCTTGCAGCAGAGATGCATAGAACATTTTAGTACTCGAATCAATGAAATGAAACAGTTATTAAATCACAAATCAAGTAAAATTACATCAAGCCTGATATAAAGCATTCCACACACACATACATATATATATACACACACACACATATACATATATATTTTCGTATTCGTATTGAACCGTTCGGTACGAGGCTTTCGGTTCAGTGTGCATTACAAACCGAACGGTTTGTTGGACTATTTTTCCTGCTGACCAAAATTTCGTTATTTAAAATGTAGGGGCGTGGCAAGCGTGCTCATAATGTAAGAGATGCTGCCGCGACCACAACATTGCCCAACATCAAATAGCAAACGTAATGTAAGCGGAACGAAACTGCAGCTGCGCTACTCGTTATTGTGTGGTTGACGGATCGTTTATCAGTTTGGACCAATCCAGCGTCTTGATCAAGCGACACTGTTACTACACAGCACTAAGAGATCCAGTAAAGAAAGCAGTTGAATTTGCCACTGAAGTAATAATATCGCAGCGAGATCTAGTGAGAAACATTCACATTTCTCCGTTATTAACGGATCAAACAGCGCTGACGTGGAAAACAGGAATAAACATTGTGCCATGAATGAACTATCCAGTGCCCACAGATCAGCAACATTCACCATGGATTTACTGTAGTAACACTACTAACT
Organism: Rhinichthys klamathensis goyatoka; assembly: GCF_029890125.1. NCBI lineage: Eukaryota > Metazoa > Chordata > Actinopteri > Cypriniformes > Leuciscidae > Rhinichthys > Rhinichthys klamathensis. Next base: position 1,574,372 of record NW_026606932.1, read on the forward strand.
GTAACCATGGAAGTTTGGCAGGAATAGTAGGCTATAATGCTTTCAAGTAACGTTACGTCGGTTTTATTTCGACATTATGAATAAAATTGCTGCCCTCAAATGTTAATCTGAAATAAAATAAACCTTTGTTTATAACTACTACAATATTACAATTAATTTTTTTCAAGGAGCAAGGAGCTGTTTTTGTTTTATATGCTCCTAAGAAGAGTCAAGTGTAGCTCCATCACTGCTCAAAGTAAAAAATTATCATACTTTGATGAAAAATTATTAAAAAAATTAAATCAAGGAAATTTCTCTGGCTTTTCTTTCTTTTTGCTGTATCAAAAACGTACCGAACCGTGAATTTTGTGAACCGTCACACCCCTAACATATATATTTATTTACATTTGAATAGTTATCAAAGACCTGTTTGTGAAAGGTTTTTTATTTTTATTATTGTTTATGTTAAAACTAGGGGTGTGACGAGAATACAAATTATGAGTAGGCCTAACTGTAGTCTCCACAGAACAAAAAAAATTGTAAAAAAAAAAAAATTGGGTTTGCATTTATGAGGAAAAAACAATGTTACGGACATGAGCGCTCTGAACGCGGCACTAAAAGATGCTTTAAAAATTTCACAGACACACCAAACAGAAAGCACAAAACCTTTCTTTAAAGTGCATTTAGTTTTGTATTAATTGTATCTTAATTTTAATCAATGTTTCATCAACCAATTGCCTGGATTTAATAAATAAGAAGTAAATATAGCAGACGATAAACACGGAGGCGCCGGCGTGTGAACTGGAGCTCGTCTCATAAATGAACCGAAACTCAGCATATAAGGTAGCCTACTTGCCTCACAGACAGGTCTACTTTTAAACAGAACAATTCAAAACGTAAGAATACAGACTGCTCTCTGCTTATGTAATAAGCAGATAATCCGTATGAATTGTGTATTTCTCTCTGGCGCGTTGACTACTGCGAAGATCGTGAGTCAGCATCGTCAACTTCATCTTTGCAGCCGACACTGGCAAAGAAAACACTTGTTTATTAATAAACAATTAAAATATCTCATTGCTATATTTTACATATTCATAATCATTACTTTTGCCGGTTCTTTGTGACAGATTTTAGGTGCTTATTGGCAGCACCAGCCTTACATGTTACACCACCGCATCACCGCACCCACCAGAATAGGCCTGTTTGATTTTTTTTTGTTAAAGTCCCACTCCGATCATATTTTGAGCTATTTTTAAACATTCCCAGTGGTCTTTAAATTATGATTATGCCATTTTTAGCCAAAATCACAAAACCTGTGCCGTATTCTGGGACTTCGCTTCAGCAGAGCGGCAGTAGCTCATTAGCAAATCGCCTCTGCGTTGTGGGCGGTGCCGTTGGCACGGAGACGACCCTCCCCCTGCCCGTTGCTGAGAGCTCTGTCTCTCCCGCTAGCTTACACCCCCAATACCGGTGGGGCAACAGTATTATATACACGTTAATTATTATTATACGAAGTTAATCAAAGTTATCACCGATCACCAATCATTATTTCACTCCAAGACATCGCGTGTGGAGACGCCCAGTGGAGTTACTACGTCACAACTCCAGTCTATTTTAGCCGGCATTTTAGCGTCTGCTACTGATTCACAGCCATTTGAATGTAGAAATACTCAGAAATACAAGCTTATTTTTCTCAAGATATGTCCTCTAACATCAGAAAAATGCCACAAGAACATGTTAACACCTAGAAAAACATTATTTTCATCGGAGTGGGTCTTTAAGGATTTGTTTACTGTGTGTGATTCATTTAATGGAAAGCTCAAGTCACTGCTAGTTGTCTGGCTGTTAATTCTAAATAAACGTAGAGCAAGTAGCAGTGTCTGCTCGTTTATTCAAACTAAGTTGTCCTATAACAGACGAACGTCGCAACGCTATGTTTTTTTTTGTTTTGAAAACCAAATCTTTTGTATGTGAAAGAGCCATGCGTTAAAAGTCAGATGGCACAAAATATGAACAAAATAAATAAAATAATTGAATATTGAATTGCATAGCATCATATTTTTCTCCATTGCATCGTATTACATTGAATCGCATCGCGTTGAGTTGAAATCAAATCGCACCGCATCGTAATAATAGTGAATCGCATTGCATTGCATCGGTAGCTGCTTATATGTAGCCTATCTTTAATGTATCGTATCGTTGGCTATGCATCGACATGCGTATCGCATCGGCCTCAGTTATGGAGATGCACATCCCTAATACCTACATAGGAAAAGTAACTACATTTACATACTGTGAATCGTTTTTTTTAAATCGAGAATCGTTTTTGCATCGAAAATCGCTATTGAATCGAATCTTGAGCCTAAAAATCGGAATCGTGACATTTTCTGAATCGTACACCCCTAATATAAACACACATAGCTGTTTGCTTGGAACACCTCTTTAATTGTAAATTTATTAAATCACATGTAAGGTTTATAAATAGTAGCTAAAGGAGAGTAAACTGATACCCCCTTTATTTTCTCTACCTTATGCCGTCCGAAAGGGTATGTGATTTTCTTTCTTCAGATGAACACATTTTAGAAAAAATAAACTAGACTTTTAGAAAAATTATCCATCTCTTGTGTTTGTGTTAAATACTGCAAGTGAATAGACACCAAAATGCGGAAGGTCGAAAAAGTCCAAGAGCATTGTAAAGCTCACATGATAAATGCAGAAAACATCTTGTGTGAACAACACAGCAGGCTGTACTGTATGAAGTTTCTGGTGCATGCACTTGCATTATATTGGCTTACAATAATGGATAATTTTTCAAAAAATCTTTGTGGAAAATATACATCTGGAATGGCACGGGAAAAAATAGATTTTTTTTTATTTTGGAGTGCACTGTGCCTTTAAAATTGACTACGGTTTTAGATACTGCAATGGATACTTACTAGTGATGGACTTGTTTCTCTGTTGGTGCCTGTTCTGCTCCGTAAACATTGTTCCAATGCTTGATCTAAAAAAAAAAAAAAGTTAAAAAGTGCGTTAATAAATTATTGATCTGGGTGACATAGGACCATTTTGAATGTGTTCCTTAAATAAATTATACAGGTTATGTGTTATATAAATCTGGAGAACCCTTACTAAAATTAACAATGTTTTGTGACACTAACCAAATGGTAATAAATTATTGTAATCAATCCACCATAAAAAAAACATGGTTTCTACACCTTTACTATAATAAAAACCATGGTTAATTTAGCAAATGTCCTTAAAAGAACAGCTCATCCAAAAAAAAAAGAAAAGTTCTCTCATTATTTAGCCTACTCACCCTCATGTTGAAACTGTATGAGTTTCTTATGTAGAACCATAATTAAGATATCTTGAGAAATGCCTTATTTGTTTTTGTTTTTCTCATACAGTTGTTTTATTCCCAACATTCTTGTGTTTCACAAAAGTAAGGTAGACATTTATTTTTGGGTCAGCTAGGCCTGTATAAACTCAAGAAGATAGAAGATAAAACATTGTCTGGAGGGTTTGAACCAGTGTGCCTTTGAGCAGAGTGTCCATGTTCTGCCTCTATTTCACGTGTATTTTATGACAATACTCACCATCTGAAGATCGTGTGGCTGGATAATATTTAACGTTACTCCCAAAATGCCTGGATCATGAAGGAAACACACACAGCAATATTAGCTATTTGTTTTTACTTAGGCTACTAACAGAGACATTTACAAAAGCTTGCAAAATTGACTCACCAGCTCCAAGACAATAACGTTAGGCCTAACTTTAACGTTAAATCCCGCGATCAACAATTTAAAAGCCTAGTTTGCAGATTCTTCTAGACTCGAGTAAAGGAGTGTGGTTCGAGTTCTTCTGTCTAAAGAGACAATGTTCTCAGTTCACTCATTGTAAAGCTCCAATGCTGAGTTTTATTTTATTTTTTTATCATAAACTAAGTTAGCTGACAATACACATGCTAGCTCAGCACATAATTAGCCTAATACATTGGAATACCGTACTAATATCAATATTTCTCTAATCGCGTTTAGATTCTCAATTTAATACACTATATTTTGATGTATTAGAATTTGTATAAAATAAAAAGTTATTTACGTTACCTTCCGTAGATTGCAATATGTCCATTGTTCGTTGTCCATATTCCTTGTTTGTTCTTCATTTACATCCCGCAACTCGCTCAAAATAAACATTTAGCAGTCCGATGTAAAATAATCCATGTTTTAAACAATGTAAAAGCCACAAAACCGAAGTAGGTCCCGAGCAGGAGCACAGACACCCACTCACTTCAACTGACGTATTCAAACTTGACTGGTAAAGGCGCGCATAGTTGTCATTGGCCAGATTCCTGGATGACAGTCAGAATAACCAATCATGCTCAAAACAACTCGGAGAGACAGCCAATAGTGTGAAAACATTGCAATAACAGGACAATATGAAATGTTTTAAAAGAAAGAATAGGAAAAAAATATACACGTGCTATTTAGTTGTATTTGTAGGCTGGCTGTTATATTTAATCAATTGTTTAAATGTGTTTTCATTGCAGTGCATGATTAAAAATGAAAGATAAAAAATGAAAGATAAAAAATGAAAGATTAAACAGTAACTTGTATACCATATATAATAACATTTATTTATCACTGTTCTGATAAACAGCAATTTATCAGAACAGTGCATAATGAGTGTCCTTACATGCAAACCGAAGCATTGAGAACTTTGTAAGTGTATAGACAGTTTAATAAGAAGATACTTACAGACAGTACAGTTAGCGCATACAGACAGGAGCCATCTTGGAAAACAGTCTCGACCAATCGAACCACGAGAGTGAGCGAACAGTACGTGTAGATATTGAAGATAAGATAAATTATATTTATTTTTTTATTTTCTCTGTTGCGTTAAGTGCTTCTCTTATGCGAGACTGTTTTCCAAGATGGCTGCTGTCTGTATGCGCTAACTGTACTGTCTGTGTAAAGTATCTTCTTATTAAACTGTCTATACACTTACAAAGTTCTCAATGCTTCGGTTTGCATGTAAGGACACTCATTATGCTGCCGTGTTAGTGTGGGGCTAATTTGAGCCTTGTTAATGGTATTAACTAGCGATCTCTTTTTGCTTACTCGATGCCCAATATACTAGCGTTATAAGCTAAACTGTTTTTAGAGATAAAACTCTTTACATTCGATTATCATGAAAACAAATCTCAGGGAACGATTTAGTCTGTACCAATGTGTTATTACACCCGAGGTTCATTTTGCGCCGGAGTTCTCCTTTAAGCCTGTAGTCCAGACTAAAATGCACGTTTGAGCTGTATTACCTGAAAGCAACTTGTAGGCTATACTGACATATCTTATGTCAGTGCCATTGTTTTGTCTCAAGATGCACACCAGTAATGTTTTTTTCTTCTAAGGTACATTTTTAAAAGCTATAATTGAATGCCCAAATTTAACTAAGGCCTAATCCTGGCTTTATATCTAAACCCTGTCTGTGAAACCGGGGGTTAGAAATTAAGGGGTTAACCCTAACCTTAACCCTTGTCTACAGACTTTTATTTAACAGCATGGATACTCCAAGGTGTTGACTGCAGTGGTTAGGTCTTTAGCATTGATAAAGGACAAAGATCTTCTCACTGTGACAGTCTGTAATGTATTTTAGCAATGATTGTTTGTAAGGATTGTCCCTAAAATAGAGCTATTGATGCATTCAAGACATGTCATAAAGATCGTATTTACGAATTGAACACACATGAACGCCACCACAATGATGAAAATAGGAAGTTATTTACTGTAAAATTAGGATATTTTTTTTACAGTGCAGTATGAACATCTGTTCTGAACTAGTTCTGGCTGTCAGTGGACGTTTAGATAATGGCCAGATTGGACATCTTTTATTTACGTAATTTATTGACTGTTTCTGGATGTCAACGGACGTCCAGATTATAGTCAGTATGAACGTCTTTTCTCAACTAGTTCTGGCTGTCAGTGGACGTTTAGATAATGGCCAGATTGGACATCTTTATTCACGTCATTTATGGACCATTTCTGGATGTCAACGGACGTCCAGATTATAGTCAGTATGAATGTCTTTTCTCAACTAGTTCTGGCTGTCAGTGGACGTTTAGATAATGGCCAGATTGGACATCTTTATTCACGTCATTTATGGACTATTTCTGGATGTCAACGGACGTCCAGATTATAGTCAGTATGAACGTCTTTTCTCAACTAGTTCTGGCTGTCAGTGGACGTTTAGATTGTGGCCAGATTGGACATCTTTATTCACGTCATTTATGGACCATTTCTGGATGTCAACGGACGTCCAGATTATAGTCAGTATGAACGTCTTTTCTCACCTAGTTCTGGCTGTCAGTGGACGTTTAGATAATGGCCAGATTGGACATCTTTATTCACGTCATTTATGGACCATTTCTGGATGTCAACGGACGTCCAGATTATAGTCTGTATGAATGTCTTTTCTCAACTAGTTCTGGCTGTCAGTGGACGTTTAGATAATGGCCAGATTGGACATCTTTATTCACGTCATTTATGGACCATTTCTGGATGTCAACGGACGTCCAGATTATAGTCAGTATGAATGTCTTTTCTCAACTAGTTCTGGCTGTCAGTGGACGTTTAGATAATGGCCAGATTGGACATCTTTATTCACGTCATTTCTGGACTATTTCTGGATGTCAACGGACGTCCAGATTATAGTCAGTATGAACGTCTTTTCTCAACTAGTTCTGGCTGTCAGTGGACGTTTAGATAATGGCCAGATTGGACATCTTTATTCACGTCATTTATGGACCATTTCTGGATGTCAACGGACGTCCAGATTATAGTCAGTATGAATGTCTTTTCTCAACTAGTTCTGGCTGTCAGTGGACGTTTAGATAATGGCCAGATTGGACATCTTTATTCACGTCATTTATGGACCATTTCTGGATGTCAACGGACGTCCAGATTATAGTCAGTATGAACGTCTTTTCTCAACTAGTTCTGGCTGTCAGTGGACATTAAGATAATGGCCAGATTGGATATCTTTATTCACGTCATTTATGGACTATTTCTGGATGTCAACGGACGTCCAGATTATAGTCAGTATGAACGTCTTTTCTCAACTAGTTCTGGCTGTCAGTGGACGTTTAGATTATGGCCAGATTGGACATATTTTTTTAAGTCATTCATCGACTAATTCTGGATGTCACCGGACGTTCAGATTATAGCCAGTATGAACGTCTTTTCTCAACTAGTTCTGGCTGTCAGTGGACGTTTAGATTATAGCCAGATTGGACATAATTTCTCATTGTCATTAATCAACTAATTCTGGATGTCAATGGACGTTCAGATTATGGCCTGGACGGACGGACGTGATATCAACCTGTTTTGTATGTCCACAGACGTCGCTTGCTCAGTGGGGAGGAACAGACTGAAACTTATGACACTATTCACTGAAATTGCAGCTGCAGGTCTCGAATATATTTTGCCCTTGTAGATTTTCAAATGTGGCACTTTGTGTTCAGTTACAGTACAAAACACATAAAGGGGACATTAAGTTTTTTTGTGGTTCAAAAAGGCGAGACGCAGTTTAGTTGAATAATAAATAAATAAATAAATAAACGCAAGGAGTCAGGACTATGGATTTTTAAAAGTTGAACTTCTTTTAACTTGAGCACCACGTTTTTATAGCTGCTGCAAAAGACACGAGAGGTGAGAGTATTTGTCCTTCATACACAGATTTGAAAAAATATGAGGATGAGCAAACTTTTTTTTTTTTTGGTGACCTACCCCTTTAAGAACTCCAGAACAGCAGCTTGAGCTGAAACAACAGATACTGTGAGACTGCATGACTTCTGAAGCAGACACACTTAAACACATGTAGCTAAAACTCACACAATAAACTTAAACGGCTACTACTGCTGATTAAACTAATGCCATTGAAACCTCTATGCCACTATCAGCTGTGTTTTCAATTCCCTCTTGGTGAGGGACAGGTGTGTATGCCAGGTTCAACTACAAGAAAAAAACGAAGAAAGAATGATTTGAAGTGGCATTCTGACCTCAATGGCTGGATAGCGGGTGGTTTTGGCTTTTTCTACTCTCAGCATATTGTTAGATATCCCCAGCGCTCTGCCACAGCACACAACATACTGCTGCTGAAACCCTGCTGACCAACTAACTGACCACTGAGAGACACACGCACTGGATGACCACGCCAGCCCCTCGCACACACACACACACACACACACACACACACACGCACACCTGTTACTCAACGTGCAACAAAAATGGTGTAGGATTTACTCAGAAACACAGAAATTGCTAGTAAATTTCACACATTACAACGAATTGTCCAAGTCAACACATTTAACACATTGAATTAAATGTGAAATTTTGAAGTAGAAAGACTGAAATAGTATTTTCTATTAAAAAAAATACTCCAATAATCTTGTTTTATTTACAACTTCAAAAAATAGTTTTCACATATGCTTTTATAGATACATTTTCCAAAAGAGGGTTTTCACAGTGATGCCATAGAAAAGCCTTTACAATGTGTACAATGTATGCCACCTATTTACATTCACATTTATGCATTTTGTAGATTTTGCATTTTGTATATACACACTCACTATATATATTGCAAACATTTGATCAGTTCATGCATTCTCTGGGAACCAACCCCATGAAACTGACATTGCAAGCAGCCTGCTCTTCTGTTTGAGCAACAAGAATGCTTAAACTATTACCATAATTCAAAGTTGTGTACTATATTATGACTATAATTACCCATAATACAACCTGTGCTTTTTTATTCACAACTGGTCATGCAGAACTTGCATGGTGCACTTAATATTCAGTGATATTATTGATTTGACTGTACTGACACTATATCGAATGAGAACAAAATTTGAACTGAATTGAGCTGGATGATGATGACATGGTTTTCTGCAGAGCTGTTTTATATTTTGGATTCGACCTTGTTTCTAAATTTATGAATTTTGCAACATCGACAGTGTTTTGAACTGAATTGAATCAACACTGAACTGACTCAAGCTGAATAATGACACTATTGTCTTCTGCAGAGCTGCTTATAGCTGAATTGAACTCATTTCATAATTGAACTTTACTCAGTTATTGATCTGAACTGAATCAACACTGAACTGACTTGATCTAAATAATGACTCTATTGTCTTTTTAGAGCTGCTTTACAGCAGAATTGAATTCTGTTTGCATCGATTCTGTTATTTTCCTGTTTATCACTGTAAAGCTGTTTTGAAACAATCTGTATTTTATAAAGAGCTATATAAATAAAGGTGACTTGATCATGTGATTTAAAAAAGCAACATGGGAGGTCAAAACCCAACCGATGACTTTGCAATTCAGTTACATATGGCTCAAAATACTGGCTCTGGTGTTTGTTAAATTGCCTGAGTTAAAGGTGAAGTGATAAACAGGTGTGTGATAACTGGGAATCCACAGGTTTATGGCGTTACAGCAATGAAACAAGGACTGTGTAAACAGGGTCTGTTTAAACTCTCAGTCGGGGCATTGATGTGATATATCATGAATATGAAGCTATTCACTGCAGTCATAAAGCTGAGTGCAGTCAGTCCACATACTGCTGACTTGAGCATTCAGTATACACAAACACATGAATATTGTTTGTGTGTGTGTGTGTGTATAAAGGAATGTGAGGAATGCCTTCCATCATCAGATCACGGACAGACCAACAGAAAGAGAAAAGCTTGAGTCAGCATTGCCATCTATGTGCCTCCGACAGCCCCGACCAGTGGAGCATGGCACAGCCCAAAATACACCACACACTCCCACAATACATCCGACTTTGCTCAAAATATATCCAAAACATCCCATAAAACTCCCTACACTTCTCATAACAAACATCTTACCCAATATATACTTCACCCTACAGTCTATATAGTGAACACTGTCCATCATATTTCCTATGTTTCCCATACTTCACCATGCCCAATACATACACTACTGTTCAAACTGGGGGTCAGTAAGTTTTTTTTAAAGAAATTAGTTATTCAGCAAGGATGCATTACATTGCTTAAATTATGTTTTTCTGAACTTTATATTCATTGATTAAAGAAACATTAAACATAAATATATTTGAATAGAAAACTATTTTAATACGCAATAATATTTCATGATATTACTATTTTATTGTATGTTTTAATCAAATAAATGTAGCTTTGGTGAGCATGATTGACTTAACATGCATTAAAAAACATTCGAACAGTAGTGTACCCAACATAGTCCATAAAATTCCAAACTCCTGTAATATATAGTATAATATCTTGCCCAATTTACATCCAACACTATCCATAACATATTAGAGCACTCCATATATACAAATATTTTACTTATGGATGTGAAAAATGCTTCTAATTACAAAATTCAGATCAAATTTTGATAATATGGATACAGATATTAATATATAAAATCCTTACATACTCAAAACTCCCATGATATTCCATTATTTAAATCCAACACTATCCATAATATTCCCAAAATGTGCCTAGTGTTTATCCAACACAACCCAGTTCCTTCTATTTTCTATTTTAAACAAATTATACTTTCCCAATATTATAGGCTATCTATCATTACTCATAATGAAACACAAAGGAACCCCATATTCATTATGCATACATATGGACATGTTATCAAGATAATATATCTAATAAATGACTTCCCTAGTATTCATACTCATAAATCTATAATGACCCATGTCACATAATCTATCCAACAGAACCACACCATTTGCTTTCCATAATTTACATCGATACATATATACAGAATATATCCACCACTATCCACAATATTCTACACATTTCCAATAATAAACTCATTTTACTCATGATACAGATAATGTGACATACCATCATTGCAACATATAAAACGGGGTTAACATTATCATCCATTAATATCAGTACCCATAATACACCTGATCATATTATTCACCACATTACATAAGCGTCTGCTAAATGAATGTGAACACTCTTAAAACAGCCCATAATACCCCAAATCCCTTAATATAGTCTGCAGAATTCAGAATATATCCAACAATGGAGAAACAGCACATACTGTAACCCACTACTATTAGTCAAATTTTCAGCATTAGCATAACATCCCCATCAATACTCATAAAGCACCCATCACTGCCGGCACATTCCATAGGCTAACAATCCGCCCCAAATCTGCAAACACATCTGGTAGTGTCTTCCCATGATGCATTTAGCACTGCTCATAATGCTTGTCATTTGGACCAATGGCACGCATAACGAAACCGACCGGCGGCACACTAGTGTTAATGTGACATGTAAATGGCATATGTGATGTCCGTTATACTGACCGAGAGATTGGCAGGCCGGTGGCGAGTTGTCAGTTCCCCATCCCACAGTGAGTTAGTGTTGAGTTATTGCTCCGTTTTCCAGCAGAGCGTCTCACTTCACGCCTGACAGACGACTCTTTGAGAGATCCATTTGTCTTAATGGAACTTCAGGATCGAGTCCTCTTGGTAACAAAAAATGGAGACAAACTAACAATCTCTCTCTCAGACTCCATATAATCTGTCTCTCTGTCCACAGGTAGGAAGAAGAGTAGTTCAAGCTCTCATAGGTGCAGTTTATGGATGAACAACTGGCCCATTAACCTCTGACTGGTGCACTGAGAAAGAAAGATGGTGCTCTTATGTACTGGTTTGAGTCAATTCAATAAGCAACTACATGGCTGATGTTTAAAGGGATAGTTTACCTGAAAAATCTGTCATCATTTACTCACCCTCAACCTCTATTTCCACCGTTTTCCATACAACAGGGTCTGAAGCTTTCAAAATTCAAAAAAGACCATAAAAATATCATAAAACTAGACCGTTTGTACACTGTATTCAAAGTCTTTTGACGGCCTATGATAACATTTTGTGAAACACCAACACATTCTCATCCTTTGGTGTCATATAGATGACGCCATATGACATTTCGTCGAAATCTTACGCACATGGCATCCTTTAGCGTCAATATAACACGCACTGTTATGGGTAGGTTTAGGTCTGGGGTAGGGTTACGGTTATGATGCCTTGGGATCTGCGTCTCATATTGACGCTAAAGGATGCCATGTGCGTCGGATTTAGACGAGCGTCACCTGTATGACGCCTTGGGTTCTGCGTCTCATATTGACGCTAAAGGATGCCATGTGCGTCGGATTTAGACGAGCGTCACCTGTATGACGCCTTGGGATCTGCGTCTCATATTGACGCTAAAGGATGCCATGTGCGTCGGATTTAGACGAGCGTCACCTGTATGACGCCTTGGGTTCTGCGTCTCATATTGACGCTAAAGGATGCCATGTGCGTCGGATTTAGACGAGCGTCACCTGTATGACGCCTTGGGATCTGCGTCTCATATTGACGCTAAAGGATGCCATGTGTGTCGGATTTAGACGAGCGTCACCTGTATGACGCCTTGGGATCTGCGTCTCATATATTGTTGTAAAGGATGCCATGTGCGTCGGATTTAGACGAGCGTCACCTGTATGACGCCTTGGGTTCTGCGTCTCATATTGACGCTAAAGGATGCCATGTGCGTAAGATTTCGACGAAATATCAAAAGCGTCACATGTGTGACGCCTTGGGATGAGAACGGGCTGGAAACACAGGCCAAAACAACAATGTGAACAAGCAAGTTGCTAATGCATAAATAACTGCTGTATCCCCCAGTTACTCTCAACACAGGCTACATGACCTGACTTTACAGTAGTGAGTCTTACACATCAATTCTTGCAATCTAAAAGAGAGAGAAAGACGTATGATATGATGTATTTGTGGCTGAAGATATACAAGCAGCCATAAGGGGAGGGAAATATGCTGTATGTTATGGTGGTTTGATTTTAGGCAGCTGTATGCACTCTCTTTAAGAATGCATCAAGGACTATCATATATACACCCTGCCTGCTGTTTTGATATCCTATTAACATTAGATAATGATTCCAGCTATGTGAATATTACATTTGCATGGTGCATCAAAAGTGATTCGCAGTAAAGTAAACAGAAAGATAAATCGGAAAACATGTCATGCCCATTGGGCCATATTCATTTGTTTCACAAAATGTCCGACATATGAGCTGTCTGAGGACACTGGACTGTTACTTACACAATCATCATTCTGAAGACTTTGGTGATCTCAGAAAAAGCAATTATGAAAATTAATCTCAGCATGAGATTGTAATGAACATAATGTGGATGGATGGTGCCTCCTGTCTTAAACAATTGCCAAACAGCAGCAATAGAAACTGCTATTATGTGCACCGAATGTATAGCGCTGCTATATTTATCTGTAATTTGTTATTTAATATATGAAGTATTTTCCCTTAAACACAGTCAGATGTATCCTGGATGTCTCTTAATTTGTTTTGAGGTTGTATAAAGATGAATGGCTGCGTTATAGACTAACTGTTGTGCATATATCAGTGTGCAAGAGTGTACGAGTGATTCTACACTACTCCTGACATAATAAAGCCGTGTGTGTGTGAGTTATGAGTAGCTGATGTGTAAGTACTCTGTGGCTGCACTGAATCTCTCTCTGGTTTAATTAGGTCATGTAATGGTCAGCCTCAGGGCAGGGCCGGTAAAAGAGTCCCGGGACAGTTCCGTAGACGGGACGCTATTCACAGCTTTATGCTCTCTCTCCAATCTCACATGCATGGTACTGAAAATGCATTCAAAAATAATCATCAGAATATTCACCATGAACCTCTAACATTAATATGTACCCTCTCTCGAAGACCTGACATTCATTTCAAAAACCTCCCTTATAAATAAATAAGTAGCCATTTAGCAGATGATTTCATTAAAGCTGGCATATAACAGGGTCAGTTCTCCTGGAGTAACCTGAGTTTAAGTGTCTTGCTCAAGGACTCAATTCTGGCCCTAACCAACAACCTTTCAGTATTAACCAGAACATGATTACACTACCATAAGAACACAGGGAAACAATCAAAAACTCAAAACAAGTTTAGTCAATGATCAAAACTAATCAGACAAACTATGGTACACCACAGAGGAATGCATACAACATCATTGGATGAGGTCACAGCTGGCAGATATGGAGCAAACTAGTTCATGCTCTGTTAGTTTTAACTCATACTCTCATGTGGAGTAGATATACTGTGCTTGTTAACACATTAAGACATGCATGTATAGACACATATTACTCTACAGCTTGGAAAAAGTGGTGTATTAAAAAAAAGGAGATCTGTTGTTTTTCTATGACAGCAACGAGATTAAAATGAGCTCAAATTGAGACTTTTGCTAAAATCAACTGCTTCTCAAATCACACCCTAGAGCTTGCAATGCCAAACTTGCTTGTTAATTGTCCATTTTAGTTCTTTAATTTTTTCTAAACTGCCATCATATCAAAAGTTACATTACGATTTAAAAAAAAATAATTTAAATTAATACTTAAATTTAGCAAGGATGCATTAAATTGATCAACAACAGAGACAGTAAAAACCTTTATAATGCTACAAAATATTTCTATTTCAAATAAATGCTGTTATTTTAAACTATTCATTCAAGGAATCCTGAGAAAAAACTGTTATAGTCATAGATTCAATAATCTATCAGCATATTAGAATGATTTCTGAAGGATCATGTGACACTGAAGACTGGAGTAATGATGCTGAAAATTCAACTTTGCCATCACTAGAATAAAATAAATTTGAAAACATTTAAATAGAAAAGTTTATTTTAAATTGTAATAATATTGTATTTGTTTTACTGTATTTTTGACCAAATAAATGCTGCCTTTGTGAGCATGAGAGGCTTTTTTCAGAACCATAAAAAGTATTTTGTATACTTTTAATATATCTACTATATACAGTATATATAAAATGCTTTCCAAATGTGTTTTTAGAGAACCAATCAATTACAGTACATCTGCTTTTTAACGTAGTCAACACTGTGATCCAATCACCCAAATATGAGTAGTAAAGCTATTAGTCCTGTATGGAATCTATTGTATAACAAGAGTGAGAAGGCGGCCACATCCACCTCATGTGCTCTCACAAGTCCCTAAAATGCAGAGAGTCTCCCAAAATATTGGAGTATTGTTTTCCCAAACTTGTCATCCCTGTGACTGACTACACCCCCACATTCTGTCTGATCGTGCCGTCGAGCAAACGGCTGCCACTCAGAGCCCTCGTTAAATCTCCCATCAGTCACTTCACAGGATCAAGAGATTACGCATCACAGCCGGTGTCATCTCCGTCAAGACCACGGATCAGCATGCCGTCAAATCCATGCACAGGTACCACACATATCGGCCAAGGCTTTCAAAAGAGGAGCAAGAAAGAGTGAGAACAGCAGAGAATGGGGGAATACACTGAAAATGCTTGATGTGGTAAACATCAATGCTTGAATTGTTCTTGTTCACACCTTAAACACTCACACTCTTTTATCAGCATGTGCTCGGTGTAGCATAGAATGTCAAAACAGCAGTGGAGCTCGAGTGTGAGACTGTGTGTGTGCAGATTGCTGGAACTTCATCTGAAGAAATACATGGATGGTCTTTGTCTCCCATCAGCCCAAGGCTTTTCAGTAAGGAAGCAGCCTTTGTGAGTTTAAGGCCTGTTGACATAAATTGTCCTATATTGTGTTCATTGTGTTCACGCCAAGGTTTTTATATCATGCAAACATTTGGATTTGTGATATATCTGAACCAAATGTATTTGTACTAGGGATGCACTGATATCAATAAATCATTTACAGTAAATTCTGGTCGTAAGGTGTACTGTATCTTTCAACATACCTTTCGATGTTCATACATGTTTCTGTGCTATGACTATTACAGTGGAAGAAAAGACTTGGCACTTGAACTGAGGCGCTACAGTGATCTGTCACATCAAACGCAATTTTTTGTTTGAATAATGAATAAGGAATGATAAAATGGACAGAATTTGAAAGCAGAGACTTTGTTTCTTATCAGAAGTAACAAACATAAAGCTCTTTGCGATTTTTGGATGGTAGGCACGCCACAAATAATGTTTGATGTATGGAAAAAACGCGGATTTGACAACCCTGGCTTGAACTATGGGTGATAGGGTCAAATACAGCATGCTTTAACGCCACTATTTTTTTAAACTGTTAATATGTTATTGACACGTTAACTTCAACAGCCCTGAATTCAACACAAGAGAGATTTTCTTCACACACAGTATGAGTTGCAGTATGACACGTTTTTACGACCCCTTTTGACTTACAGGATATAATCGGCCTGATCATCGGCTGTTTTTTTAACTGCTTTTATCGGCTGATATCAATTATTTCCTGATACATCGGTGCATCCATACTAATTATTTTATATTAAAATATACTTCAACTAAATAATCATTAAAAAAAATATATATACTAAACTAAAATAAATCTTAAATGCTTTTGGCATCACTACATTATAAATATGCAAAATGATATTTGCTAAAGATTACATTTATATATATAAAAAAAAATCGACTGACACCAAAAATTTATATCAGTCAAAAAGTAATATGGTACCGATATATCGTGTATCCCTAATTTAAACCAATAGTTTAGATCTGTTAAACAAATCTGGTGAGAAATGGCAAATTGGTACCAATGTTGGAGCAGCAAATTTTTTAATATTTAAATGAAGTAGTATATTATAACTGAATTGGATTTGTTAACATTATCTCATAGACTAGCACAGATTAAGATGTCAAAATTGCAAGGATGAGTTCAAATATGTTTAAAATTATGAACCAGCAGTTATATTTCACACTGTGTGTATGAATTTAGTCCTATCTCAAGTTACAGCACAGCTTTTTTTGTGATGAAATCTTACCGTTAAATAAACAATGACAGCATTAAAAAAAATCCTTATTGTTGAGCCTGTGGCCAGTTCTGTTTGTCTGTCCCAGTAACAAACTGTCTCACACATTCAAAGGGAAGTTTCTCTGCTATAAAGCCACATACACAGTCTGATGGAATGCACTGCAACACAAACACTCTTGCACAAGACAGACGAGGAGAAGGACGTGTCAGAGAGCGAAGGGATACATGATGCTGCGAAAAGACGCCAAGAAGT